>NW_007360334.1:626563-630924 GCF_000271585.1 Trametes versicolor FP-101664 SS1
CGACTCCTTTTCATCAGGGGAACAAAACGGTCAGAGGGATTTCCAAAATTCTCAAAACTGACCGAGTTATTTATTTTTGGGCCCTCCAATTTTGCCAGGGATGGGAACAACCTACCGTATATGGTAATAATCGCTCGATATGGCATTTAGGCGCTCGATCTGCATAGGTGACTGCACGCAATGGTCCCCGTTGTGCAGTCCAAATAATCTACAGCGCAGGTTTGAAGGTGCAGCGGATTTCAAACTCTGCCCAAGAGGTCTTTCTCAGCTCACGATGGACCCTAGGTATTTGGCCGACTATGTCACCCCCTAGGGGCCCAGTTAGGCGCCGACCCTAGGCTAGGGTTAGCCCTGCTCGCCGCACGATTTTGCCACTGTGCAAAGTAGGCGCCGACTAAGCGCCCCGCTCCATAGTAGTGACCCCTTGTGACCCTGATGATATCAAAGCCGAGCGTGACTGGGATCGTCGAACTTACGATCAACGTCGTTCAGCGCTCCTTGGCTCCGAGCCTCACGCCAGCAATTCGGACCCAATCGACTCATGCCACTTGCTCATTCCACAGCGCCATGCCAGACAAAGCACAGACATATAGCTGATCAATACGGCGAATTTTACTGACAAAATAACCGCTCTACGTTTAGTATACAGCTCGCCATTTGCGTGCTCCTGACGCTGAAACAACCCATGTCGGGTGGACAGTCTGCTGTGTGCCAGCGACTTCCAAACCTTCAACGGTGTATTCTTGTTACAGCTCTGTGAGTTCCACATACTGCTTCCGTACTCAATGATCATACCATTTCCAGGCTCTTCTGTTCTGCCACGACGTTGGGCGGCTTCTCGTGACACGGCACAGACGCTTCCCGCCGACTCGCCGAGGCTAACAGCTGCCCCTGCTGGTCGAACTCTACTCCTTGTGCATGGAAGGCGTTGCGGCCACATTGTACCTGGCAGATCGATTACTCGAACACAACCGAAGCGCCGTCGTGGGAGGCCTGCAGATAAGACACAAATACCGGTCGTGCTCCCGCTATGGCCCCACCACGCCTACCACTCCTTACTGCGATGTCCTCGTCTCCCCGAGTATGGCTGAGTAAGTCGACTCCGACTCCGTGTATCCTCTGGGCTAACGGACGACCAGTTACTGGTGCCTCATCTGGCTTCGGCCGCGCCCTGTGCGATGTTGTCCTCAAGAACGGCGAGATAGTCGTCGCCATAGCCCGTCGCGCACACCTCCTCGACGACCTCGTGAACCAGTACTCCTCTGACCGCATCCTCGTGGTCAAAACGGACGTCACCCAGCCGCAAGAGGTCGCCGACGCCTTCGTTCACGCTAAGAGTGTCTTCGGCCGCGTCGACATCGTCTTCAACAATGCCGGGTATGCCGACCTGGGAGAGATCGAGAGCGTCCTGGACGTCGATGCGCGCGCGCTCTTCGAGACCAACTTCTGGGGTGCAGTTAGCGTCACCCGCGAAGCTGTCAAGTTCTTTCGCGAGTCCAATCCCCCGGGCGACGGCGGTCGTCTCCTGCAGATGACGTCCATGTATGGGATCGTGGGCGCCAACTGCCTGGCTTTCTACTCCGCGTCGAAGCACGGTGAGCAGTCTACCAGCTTACGACCGAGCGACTCGTACTCACCCGACGTCACTCTCATAGCATTGGAAGGGTTCACGAAGAGTATCGTCCAAGAGCTCGACCCCGCTTGGAACATCAAGGTAAGAACACCCCATGTTTGACGACACGCATGGTTCTGAACCTCATCGGCTCGCCCAGGTCACGCTGCTCGAGCCAGGTTTCTTCCAGACCGAGCTCATCTCCCACATCATGAAGTGGACATCCCCGCACCCCGCCTACCTCACGTCTCCGATGCCGAGCGCCATGCGCGCAGGCTGGGACGCGTTCATGCCGGCCGGCGATACCACGAAGTTGGCGGATGTGTTCTACCGGGCGGCGGCGATCCCGGACCCCCCTCTGCACTTCCCGCTCGGAAGGGACGCCGTCGCGAACACCAAGAAGATGGTGGCTGAGCTGGGAGACGCCCTCGCGCGCTACGAATCTTGGTCAGACGACGTTGAGTTCACGTCTGTCGGACAAGAGGTGGCGTGCGAGAGTGTCTGAGAGGGTCACCGGATTCGGCGGTGGGATTCCGGCGATCGTGTTGCATCCAAAGGGATGCTAGTCGTATGCTCGAGCCCTCTGAACCTTCTCGCAGGTGATTAAATTCTTGTACCAAACTTTGTAACAGCATAGCGCGTTGTACATCTATACAGAGATTGCGGATCTTCTATGATCATACGTCCGGCATTGACAAGGCGGCGGGCGGGGAAAGGATGAGAAAGCGAGCAGGATAGCGGGGTGCTACTGCGCCCTCAGTCCTAGTACTTGCACGTGAAGACGTTTCAGAATCGTACAGATATATTACTTGGACCGAGTCGGACCGGACTATGAAACGATGGGCACTCGCGTACACTAGAGAGCCCACATAACGGTAGCAGCCGAGAGACTATAGCATAATAGAGCCTCCCCGGAACTAAGCCGCGACGATGGGAGGGTGTACGGGTAAGAGGGCGTTGAAGCGCAGCCCCGCCGCGCACCGATCGCGAAGAGTCGCGCGCAGCTCCGCCGTCCCCACTTCATACTGATGCTCGTCGAGCCAGAACTTCGCATCGTCAACCCACTGATTCGTGACCGGGTCGTACCGCGGGCCCCGCCGGAGGCACTCGACGTACTGACGACATCAAACCCTGTGAGCCCACAACGCAGCTTGACCAGTATGGCTTTGGACGTACCTCGTCGTACACCTTCCAGCGGACGACCTGCCAGCCGCCGTCACACTCTCCGAGCCCGTATCTGGAGGCAAGGTCGTGTATCTGTTCGAAGACCTTCTCCAGATATTCGTCGTTCCATTCATAGTACCCATCCCGTGTGCCTGGTACTTGCACAAACTCCAGATCCGGCACGGGGAGCCCCCATCCCTCCGAGCCCTTCTGCGGCGCACATGGAGCTACACTCAAAACCTTATCGAGGCCGAAGTTGACGAGTGACCACCGGATATCGTCGTCTGGGCGCGCAGGATAATTTCCATACGACGGTTGCATGAACGCGCCCATGAGCTCCTCGCGGACTTGTAGGTTCGCGCCGGGTTGCGTCGGGGGCCCGTGCTCAGCGTCGAGCTGTTTGTTGCACGCAGTCCAAAGCCACCCCGGGAGCAGCTGCTTGGCACCAGCCAGAACCATCGAGTCTCCGACATAGGGATCGGGTCTTAGGGGGGCAGGGGACTCCGCACGGTCGGGCACGGGCGCACGCCGTGGCTGGTAGGGGGGAGGGTCTCCGTCGAGGTCGTACCGTCCACCAGGGCGGTAGTCGTGAGGGTAGCGGAACCCTTCCTTGTTGCCGTACTCGGCCACATGTTCATCCAACTCAGTCTTGAGTCTGAAAACGGGGAGTTATGAGCGTGGTTCCACGTACAAAGGAGTGGAAATCCGCGAAGATGAAGAGGTGGAACGCACTTTCTCCAGAACCCTGTTGGGCCATCGTACAGCTCCCACGCGACGTGTTGCACGATGCGCTCCCTGTACTGGACTATCATTTTGTCGCTATCGTCGCTATACAAGCAAATGGGCATTAGACTCACGACGGCCAAATACGAGAAAGAGCGTGAACGAACAAGTCACGATCATGCACATATCCCTTCAAATCACTGTCGTCCAAGCGGTACTTGCTCTTCGCCAACGCCTTCCAAATCTGACACAGACGAGTGATGTTTGAGCAGGAAACGCATGCCAAGGATGTTCGAGAACATACCAGGCGCATTCTCGGGGTGTCCGTCTTCCAAGTCGGCTCATGGAGGTACGAATGGTCCGCAAGCTCGCCGGTTGGGCCTGCGGTGGACCTCCTCGGTCTTGCCGTGGGATCTTTGGGCATACTATGGAGCGGGGCGCTTAGTCGGCGCCTACTTTGCACAGTGGCAAAATCGTGCGGCGAGCAGGGCTAACCCTAGCCTAGGGTCGGCGCCTAACTGGGCCCCTAGGGGGTGACATAGTCGGCCAAATACCTAGGGTCCATCGTGAGCTGAGAAAGACCTCTTGGGCAGAGTTTGAAATCCGCTGCACCTTCAAACCTGCGCTGTAGATTATTTGGACTGCACAACGGGGACCATTGCGTGCAGTCACCTATGCAGATCGAGCGCCTAAATGCCATATCGAGCGATTATTACCATATACGGTAGGTTGTTCCCATCCCTGGCAAAATTGGAGGGCCCAAAAATAAATAACTCGGTCAGTTTTGAGAATTTTGGAAATCCCTCTGACCGTTTTGTTCCCCTGATGAAAAGGAGCCGATTGGTCAGATGGATAAGGATTT
>NW_007360334.1:631061-807036 GCF_000271585.1 Trametes versicolor FP-101664 SS1
GGCGCTTAGTCGGCGCCTACTTTGCACAGTGGCAAAATCGTGCGGCGAGCAGGGCTAACCCTAGCCTAGGGTCGGCGCCTAACTGGGCCCCTAGGGGGTGACATAGTCGGCCAAATACCTAGGGTCCATCGTGAGCTGAGAAAGACCTCTTGGGCAGAGTTTGAAATCCGCTGCACCTTCAAACCTGCGCTGTAGATTATTTGGACTGCACAACGGGGACCATTGCGTGCAGTCACCTATGCAGATCGAGCGCCTAAATGCCATATCGAGCGATTATTACCATATACGGTAGGTTGTTCCCATCCCTGGCAAAATTGGAGGGCCCAAAAATAAATAACTCGGTCAGTTTTGAGAATTTTGGAAATCCCTCTGACCGTTTTGTTCCCCTGATGAAAAGGAGCCGATTGGTCAGATGGATAAGGATTTGGGCAAGAATTGAAGTGTCCAATGTCTTGTTCAAAAGTAGCGGTGACTAGACGCCCCGCTCCATAGATGGTGTTGATATGTCATGTTGAGTACGCTGGACACCAAGAGTATATATGTGTCTGGGCAGCAGAGTCGCAGCGGAGGAGAGAACGAGGTCGAGGGCGGGAACAAGAAGAGCCGCAACGTCATCTAATCGGGGGTGGCCGATCTCGATCGAAAGTGCCGCATCGCGACAGATCTACGCTCCTCCTTTGGCGCCACAAACACGATCGGGAGTGGCGCGCTCACCTTGTAGAGGCAGGAAGAACGGTGCAGCGGCGTTGTGTGGTTCGGTGGTAGATGGTGGTAGGAGGATGAGTGCAAGTTGAACACCATGTAAATCCCGGCAAAACAAACGCCCCAGCTCGACCGGAGCCGGTTGTGACTGGGCGGGATCTAATTTCCAATATCGACATAGTAACTTCACCAACTGTATACAAGATAAGTATGCACTCTCAAATCTTTGGTCCAGGATTAGAAGTTTAGGATGATCATACATTACATTATAACATTTCCGAACGGTACATGGGTCTGGTAGATTAGGGTAAAGCGGCCCCGGCGTACGACCTTCCACACCAGGTAAGAAGTATTACAGACACTATGTATGCGACTCGGATCGGGGATGATATGCGCGAAGTACACGACTGGGACATTCGTAGGGGTACAGTAACAGTGGAATCAAGATGCCGTTCTAGCTCCGGATGGTCGCCACGAGCCTGGATGGTGACGACCCATGCTCGCGCCGAACCTGGAGCTAAGCTGCGACGGTGCCAGATGGACGGCGGAGAGGCAGGAGGCTGTTGAAGTGGCGGCCTGCCGCGCACCGATCGCGAAGGCTCACGCGCAGCTCCTCCGACCCGGCCTCGTACTGGTGCTCGTCGAGCCAGAACTTGGCGTCGTCGGACCACCGCTTGGTCGTAGAGTCGTACTGCGGGCCGCGGTTGAGACACTTGGCATACTGGAGACGAAAGAGATGCCATCAGCTCAAAACACACATGATGAACAAATGAGACGCACCCTGTCATAGATCAACCAGCGGATGGTCTGCCACCCGCCGCCCGCATCCCCGAGTCCGAACCGCGTGACGAGACCGTTCACTTCCGTGAACAGCCTCTCCAGGTACGTCTCACTCCACTCGTAGAGGCCGTCCGGGCCATCGCCGACTCGAACAAACTCCAGACCCTGCACATCCGTGCCCCAGGTCTGTGAACTCCTATCCGGAGCACTGGGAGCACCGTCCAAGACATAGAAGAAGTTGTGCGTGGCGATCGTGCGCATGGGGATGTTCGGGTTAGGGCGGGCGGGATATACCTGATAGAACTGTTGCGCGAGCACGCGCATGGCTTCCTCGCGGACGCGCGTGCTGGCGCCAGGGCGCGTTGGGGAACCGTGGAAGGTGTCGAGCGCGTTGGTGCACGCGGCCCAGAGCCAAACCGGGACGCATTCCTTGGCTGCGGCGGATGCTCTCGAGCTCCCGACGTCCGGGTCGACCCGCTCCAGCACTTGTGGGATGAGAGAGGTTGACGGAACGGGTGCGGGCAGAGGCCGGGGTTCAGTGGGGGGAGGGTCTGTCTTGTTGAGGTCGTACAGTCCGTTGGGCAGATAGTCGTGCGGAAAGAGGAAGCCCTCCTTTGTGCGGTACTTCTCGACATAAGCTTGGAGCTCCCCCTTGAGCCTGGAAATAGATCAAGCGACAATGAGTGGACGTGGAAGCAGTTGAGAGAAGGAGGAGCGTACATCTTCCAGTATTCCGTAGGACCACCATACAGTTTCCAGGCAACGTGCTGCACGACATGTTCGAAGTACAACACGGTCACCATGTCGTTGTCGCCGCTGTGTGAGCGAAGAAGGGTGAGCTGTATGATAGTCAGCACATAAGACTTGATATCGAACTTACTGTTTGATATTGTGTGTATGACCTTTCAAGTGCTCATCGTCCAGCCGATACTTGGACTTCGCCAAGGTTTTGTAGATCTAGAATGAATGAGTCAAGCACAGACAGAAACAAGGACCTATGCGGGCATACCGTGCGTTTCTCCGGAATCTTAGTCTTCCATGATAGCTCGCCGTTTACTTCGAACCGCTGTGCAACCCCGCGGGTGGGCCCCGCGGTAGACTTGCTTGCCCTGAATGGCGGTTCCTTGGGCATACTGCAGCGCCATGATGAGCATATTGAACAAGGATAGCCAGAGAGAGGGATGATGAGGCGAGATGAGGGGCGGGAACAAGAAGAGCCGCTACAGTCGCCGAGCGGGGCACGCTGCGTCTAATCGGACGCAGGCGATCAATAGCACCGCATCGCGCGAGATCTGCGATTCCCCCTCTTCCCGACGCCACAAACTCGATCGGAAACGGGCTACTCACCTGGGGAATGCAGGAGAAGTGTTTCTGTTGGTGTTGTTGGGTGGTAGGTGGTGGTAAGAGAGAGAGTAGTGGGGCGACGCTGAACAACGACCTCAGGTCTCTCAGACGGACCGGGTCGGAGGGAGTTGGCGAGATCTAATCTCACTTCGCCGGCGCCGGCCGGGGCAATTTACTGCTTGTAGGAGGTTGATAACATGAAAAGAGAGGAAAACCCCAGGTGTGGCTTAACCCTACGAGTATTCGAGGCGACAATCTGCGTGCAGGTTACCCGGTAGTGGGCGTTGCGGCCCGCCAATGGACATAAATAATCATCAACCATCTACATCATCCACAGTTGCGCCGTTCCTCCGCCAACGTCAATTCCTATCGAAAATATAGAGTTTTCTCGGTGTTTCATGCGGATCATCGAAGCTGTTGGACCGGCCATGTTCACTGCTTTCGGCCAATATGTTCAAATAAACGACGCTGCGACAAACAACTGCGGGAGTTGGAGGCGTGAGAAGGTGAAATTAGCCACAAAAACCTCACGTGTAGCACACCCAATGTTGACGAAAGTCCACGAGGGAGCGACTGAGTCGAAATGCGGGTAAGATGGAGAGAGAGAGAGACGTTTGAAAGAATCTCCAGAAGCTACGACTACTTCACGACGCCCGGAGCACTTGGTGGGCTATCAACGTTGACGACGGGCTTCACGCGAGCTGCGTACCGTCAGACCTGCATGGAGGTTAGCAGTTACTTATATCTGGGGAGACATAGGGTACAGAAGACACAACTTGCGTCTGAGCACTTCCAGTGGCACTTCGAGGTGAAAGAGCCGCCGCCGACGTCAGCGGAGACAGCAGCTTGGTAGAAGTGCAATCTGAGATCTGCGATCAATGTCCCTTCCAGGTGATGTGATCGCGCGACCGGGCGCGCTACCGTGCGCTCCCTCCGACCGGCGATTGCAGTCGCGTTGCAAACGCAGATGTCTTGCTCTCTGACAACACCCGTCCCCTTCATATACGCTCGTCAACCCATTCTCGAGCCCCATTAGGTCTCCCTGCAATGGCCGATAGGAGACCACCGGGACTGCCGCGGTGGGAGCCCGGGCTGAGCAGTGAGAGCGTGCGCGGCCTCGCAATATTTCGCACGGATCTGACGACACCCGCCGGCACATTCTAGTAACGCCCCTCTCACCAATTCGACCCCGCTCGCTATAAGTACTCCCACCTGGACGCAAGCAGGCTGCGCACATTGCACACTATCCCTCACTTTCCCTCAACCACTACAACCCGACCTCTAACACTATGGGCGTTCTCTTCTCGGTTCTGATCTCGCAGGGGTTCCCGCCGAAGAGCAAGTTCAGCGTCGACCAGATCCCCGACCTCACAGGGCGCGTCGTCCTCGTCACCGGTAAGTACGCATCCCCTACAGCGCGCGCGTGTGTGCCTGAGTGAGGGTGCTTGTAGGCGGTAATGTCGGGATAGGCTACGAGACAATTAAGGTGCGCGGCGATCTGATCACAGCTTCTCAAGCTTCTACCCGCTGCACCCCGCTCACCGCCACCATCCACTCGCAGGCGCTCCTGCAGCACAATGCGAAGGTTTATATGGCCTCGCGGAGCAAGGATAAGGCGGAGAAGGCCATCGCGGCGCTGAAGGAGGCGACGGGCAAGGAGGCGCTCTTCCATGAGCTCGACCTCTCGAGTCTCGCGTCCGTGAAGAAGTCTGCGGAGGAGTTCTTGACGAAGGAGCACGAGCTGCATATCCTCTACAACAACGCGTGCGTCCCCTATTCCTAGCTCCTCTCACCTCCGCGTGCCCTCTAACGTCGGAATGTGCACACAGCGGCGTCATGATTCCCCCCGTTGACCAGCTCACAAAAGACGGGTATGACCTCCAGTTCGGCACGAACGTAGTCGCGCACTTCTACTTCACCGAGCTGCTTATGCCGGCGTTGCTCGCGGGCGTCGCGTCGTCTCCGGACCACCACGCGCGCGTCATCTACACGTCTTCCTCTGCCGCGTACATTGGAAAGCTCCGCTACGACACGTTCAAGGACAGCCCCGCGCGCAGGAAGTTGGCTCGGGACGCGCTGTACTCCCAGAGCAAGCTGGTGTGTACTTCTTCGTTCACGCGGCTTGATTTGTACATGTACGACTTGCTCATGATCCAATGCTTAGGGTAACGCCGTTGTCGCGCACGAGACGGCGAAACGTTATGCGGACAAGGGCATCATCGCTATCTCCCTCAACCCAGGTAAGACGTTCGCTAGGACATTTGCGTACTACAGGTTGCTCACCACGGGGGTCTCGCAGGTAACATCAAGACCGACCTCCAGCGCTACGTCCCTGGAGTCGCTCGCAAGATCATGGTAAGGCGCAGTACTCCCCCCACTCTTAGCAACACGCGCGTGCTCACCTGGGCTCATATCTACAGGACGCGCTCATTCTCTACCCGGCGCCCTATGGTGCGCTGACGCAGCTCTACGCCGGGACTTCAGAAGAGGCTCTGAACTACAACGGAGAGGTGCGCCTTCCTGCATATTGTTGTCGCTTTGTCGTGCGGAGCCTGAGTTTTGGCGTGCGTTGCAGTTCTTCATCCCCTGGGCACGTCCCGGGAAGTGTATCAAGGAGGTGTACGACGCCGAGGTCGGTAAGAAGCTGTGGGAGTGGCTCGAGGGCGAGACCAAGGCCTTCGAGGCGTCACAAGCTACCGCCTAATTCTCCTCCACACTCGAGCTAGGACTTTTCTATGTTGTACGCTGATCATTCTCACATTATAGTACGAGCCATATTATTGTAATTTGGACTTTCGATGCGCTATATATCCTCTATTCCCGCTCGGCACTACCCCACGACATAGAATGGGACGCGAATTCGAAGACGCACAGCTACGACCTCCAAATGGAAGTCCCGACCTGGGGCAGGGGCATGTTGCACCTAATCAGGCGTTGGCGATGAACTGCGCTGCTTCGTGGGAGATTTGCGATCTACTGTATCTTAGCAAGCTGAACAGCGCAGCGATCGACGTCAGGACCTTGAAACAAGCGCGATCGCCGTGCGTCCCCGGCGCTCCAGCCTGGCCACCAATGGCAGTGCCATTCCAGACGCAGACGACTTGCTCTTCAACTGAAACCTCCTGCTCATGCCAGGCAGTTCATGGCCGTGTCCTGCCCGGCTTCCTCAGCAATGAGGGTGTCGCGGCGCCCTGGTGATCCACCGCTGGTGCGCCCTCCCTCCTGCGCGGAGACACATCATATCGCTACTGCGATATAAGTACTTACGTCCAGACGCGAACTGAGAACGCACTTCGCATATCTCACCTCAGCGTCCGCTCCTTTCCAGCCACATCATGGGCACCGCTTTGTCCGCTATCATAAACCAAGGGTTTCCGCCGAAAAGCAAGTTCAGCGTCGATGATATCCCCGACCTCACAGGGCGTGTCGTGCTCGTCACTGGTAAGTCGCACGCATGCCCTCTGCATTATATCTTTACGACTGAAGGAGGGTTCCCGCAGGCGGTTATGGCGGTATAGGCTACGAGATAATCAAGGTACGCGGCGAGCAGCTCTCAATATCGTAGCAACGCGCTCACTGCCAGTATGCACTGTAGGCGCTCTTGCAACATAATGCGAAGGTGTACATGGCCGCGCGTAACAAGGCGAAGGCAGAGGCCGCCATCGCGTCTCTGAAGACAGCGACCGGCAAAGAAGCCATATTTCTCGAGCTCGACCTATCGAGCCTCGCGTCCGTCAAGAAGTCCGCGCAGGAGTTCCTCACCAAGGAGCACGAGCTGCACATCCTCTTCAACAACGCGTACGCCCCCTCCCACTCTTTCACCCAAGCGGGCGTTAACGTCGGTCGGCGTGCGCAGCGGCGTGATGATCCCGCCCCTGCGCGAAGCCACGCAAAACGGATACGACCTCCAGTTCGGCGTGAACGTCGTCGCGCACTTCTACCTCACCGAGCTGCTCATGCCCGCGCTGCTCGCGGGGGTTGCGTCCTCCCCGGACCGTCACGCGCGCATCGTCACGACGACCTCGTCTGCAGCATACTTGGGGAAGCTCCGCTACGACACGTTCAAGGACGGTCCAGCGCGGATGAAGAGCTCTAGGGACGCGCTGTATACCCAGAGCAAGCTCGTGCGTAACTCTCTACTGTTATGGTGAGCGCATCAAGCGTGCTCACGATCTGGCTCTTCAGGGCAACACCATCGTTGCCCACGAGACTGCGAAGCGCTACGCGGAGAAGGGCATCGTCTCCTTCTCGGTCAACCCAGGTTCGCTCTTACTCTCTTCAGGACACTTTCGTGTCGCGGGGCGCTCACCGTGCCTTCCCTCAGGTAACATCCAGACCGAGCTCCAGCGCCACGTCCCCGGGCTCGTCCGCAAATTCCTGGTACGACGCAGTACTCCCTAACCAGTCACCGCGTACTCACCAGAAATGCAGAATGTCACGATGCTGCATCCAACGCCCTTCGGCGCGCTGACGCCGCTGTTCGCGGGGACGTCGGAAGAGGCGCTCAACTACAACGGCGAGGTGCGTCTTGCGTCTTTTGCTTCCCTCCGCGCGCTGACTGCGCGTGCTGCAGTACCTCATTCCGTGGGCGCGCCTGGGGAAGTGCTTACCGGAGACGTACGACGCTGAGGTCGGCGCGAAGCTGTGGGAATGGTTGGAGGGAGAGGTCAAGGCCTTCGAGGCGACACAGGTCGCCGCGTGACCTTCTTCCGACGTTACATTTGCACTCAGTGAACATACCTATGTGGGGCGCTTATCAAGTTAGAGTACCAGAGAGTGATTATCATAGGACTTTTGGTCAGACTAAGTACATACATGCCTCTTTTCGCCTAGCGCTACTGGCGGCCACCAGGCAGATTTAAATTTCTACGTGTAGCGCGTAAAGGTTTGGAGGCTTAGTATATTTGCGTAAATTGCGTTGTCCGCGCGCGCGCCATGTACTTGGGAACGCTTCTTACTGACATACGTATGACGGCAGCTTGGAAGTTGGTACAAGTGCAATCTGAGATCTGCGATCAATTGAGTATGCTCGCCCGACTCGGACCGATGCTGCCGATCGTCCTGGTGGCGTTGCAACTTGCGACTTGCAGAACGCAATCGGGCCTCCTCTCTGACCACCACATCCACATTGCATACTACATACGCTGGGCAACATGTCCTGACGACCAGCCTCAGGCCTGCTTGCAATGGCCAATGGATAATGCGGAGTAGCTAACAAGCGCGCCCTGCCAAACCGCACGGGACGCCCACCGGCATCTTTAAAATGTGGACTTCGCTATAAATGCGCCCAACAAACTCCCACCCAGAAGCCGACGACGGGCCTGTGCACGCACGTTGCACGGTCTCGAACGCTGTCGCACACCCCTTCAACGCCTACTACGCCACTACGATTCCTGCTAAACCATGGGTGCATCCTTGTCTGTTCTGTTTTCGCAGGGTTTCCCGCCGAAGACCACGTACAGCGTCGACCAAATCCCCGACCTTACAGGGCGCGTGGTACTCGTTACTGGTATGTACACACATTCACACACTCTGGAGTGTACGCGTGTATGTCTAAACGAGGGTGTCCGTAGGCGGTAATACGGGCATAGGCTACGAGACTATCAAGGTGCGTGAGGAGCACAGCTTCGGCTTACGCGGCCCCGCTCACCGCTACTGTCCAGGCGCTCTTGCAGCACAATGCGAAGGTGTACATGGCCACACGCAGCAAGGAGAAGGCAGAGAAGGCCATTGCGTCGCTGAAGGAGGCGACCGGCAAAGAGGCCATATTCCATGAACTCGACTTGTCGAGCCTCGCCTCCGTGAAGAAGTCTGCCGAGGAGTTCCTTGCCAAGGAGCATGAGCTGCATATCCTCTTCAACAACGCGTGCGTAGCCTACCCTCTCCTCCATGCGCGTACACTTAATCCCGCTCCGTGCGCATAGCGGTGTGATGATTCCTCCCCCGAACCTCGTCACGAAGGAGGGGTACGACCTCCAGTTCGGCACCAACGTCGTCGGACACTTCTACTTCACGGAGCTGCTCATGCCCGCGCTGATCGCGGGCGTGTCGTCCTCCCCGGACCACCACACGCGCATCATCACGACGTCCTCCTCGTCGGCGTACATGGGCAAGCTGAACTACGACACGTTTAAGGACGGCCCCGCGCGCAAGAAGCTGGCCAGGAGCGACCTGTACAACCAGAGCAAGCTCGTATGCTATCCTCCTCGAGTCAGTTTGCTCGATTGTTTGTTAACGATTCGGCACTGTAGGCCAACACCGTTGTCGCGCACGAGATTGCGAAGCGCTATGCCGACAAGGGCATTATCTCCATTTCTGTTAACCCCGGTACGTCCTTACGCTCCTAGACACGCATGTGCCGCCAAGACGCTCACTGCGACGTTCTTGCAGGGAACATCAAGACCGATCTCCAGCGCCACGTCCCTGCGTTCGTCCGCAAGCCCCTGGTCAGCCCCTTTAGCCCCATCACCAGTATACGCGTGCTTATTTAGCCCTTGTCCGCAGAGCGCGCTCATCCTGTACCCGACGCCCATGGGCGCCCTGACGCAGCTCTTCGCCGGGACGTCTGAGGAGGCGCTCAACCACAACGGCGAGGTACGTCTTGCTGCTCATTGCTATTCCTTCGCCATCCCTCGTCAGGATTCATTCCGCTCATGACGTATGCGCGTCACAGTTCCTCATTCCGTGGGCACGCTTCGGCAAGTGCGTGCCGGAGACATACGATGCCGAGGTCGGTAAGAAGATGTGGGAGTGGCTGGATGGCGAGGTCAAGGCCTTCGAGGCGTCGCAGACTGCCGCTTGATTTCCCTCTTTCTCACTCTTTCTGGGATATTTCTTTCTTGTACGCTGTTAACGTGGTAGGTCGGGTGATCTTGTTGTATTCTGGACTGTCGGCGCACTATGCCATACTATATACCCTCTTTCACCATGTCAATGCTGGCTTCCGATACTCTCTGGTCTGTTCTATGGCACATTTACGGAGCTCTTACCTCTTGCTCCGCGCGCGCTGAGGGGAGACAACTTGGAGACTTTGCGTTGTCCGACCGGGACGGGCGGAACGCCTCTTCGGCAGAGGTTAATGGGCGCCTATGATATGGGCACCTTGCTCTCGACGCCCATCTCGACCTCACATTAACCTTGCTATCGGTCTTGGTCTCAGTCTCGCGTACTCTGCATCCAATATACCCCTTCTCTGAATTTCCGCCCCTGCGAATGCACCAGCCATGATTCGCTTCATCCTCGTCCAGGTCGGTGCTGGACCACGGACTGCGGATAGCACGGCAGCAGCAGCCTGACGGAGCTCGCGTCCTACAGAACCGCCAGGGGAAGACCCGCCTCTCCAAATGGTACGTCCCATATGATGATGACGAGAAGGTCCGCCGTCTCTCTCTCGGCCCGCGCGCGGGGGAATGTGTCGCTTACGCCGTGGTGCGGGATGTAGGTCCGCTTGAGGGGAGAGGTGCACCGGCTGGTCGCACCGCGCGACCAGAAGTACCAGTCGAACTTCGTCGAGGTGCGTGCTATCCGCTGTACTATCAGTACCGGTATATGTGGAACGCGTGCTGACGAGGCGAAATGTGTGGGGTTGGCAGTTCCGGAACCACAAGGTCGTGTACCGCCGCTACGCGGGCCTGTTCTTCTGCGTATGTGTTGACGCGGACGACAACGAGCTCGCATACCTGGAGGCCATCCACCTCTTTGTTGAGGTTCTCGGTATGCCCCTCGTCTTCCACTGTCAGGCTGCGCCGTCGAAGCGAAGCTGATCGGGATTCCGTTTGCGCAGACTCGTTCTTCGACAACGTGTGCGAGCTCGACCTCGTCTTCAACTTCTACAAGGTATGCTACACCGCTGCAACCCCATCCCTTTCTGCCTCTGATTCGATGGCGGGGCAGGTTTATGCGATCCTTGACGAGGTATTCCTCGCGGGTGAGGTCGAAGAGACAAGTAAGGATGTCGTACTGGCAAGGTTGGAAGAACTGGAAAAGCTTGAGTAGCCGTGCTGTACCATGTTTTTCCGTTGGTTACCAGGACATAACTCTGTTTATTTGACAAGTGGCAGTCATTGGAACTGTCCATACGCGCAACACCAGCCCCTTGGCTGGTACTCTATACTTCGCGATGTATAATAGCTTTCGCAGCTAAGTTCATAAAAGTCATCGTGGCTGCACAAATTAGGCTCATGTCAATCCGATATGGTGTAGTGGCTAACATTATCGCCTCTCACGCGATAGCCCGGGGTTCGATTCCCCGTGTCGCAATACCTTTTGCTTCTGTCTGGTGAAAGTTGTTTGACATATGCCGATTCCACTCTCCGCGTGTAGGCTTCGCGAGATAGTCCACTACACAAGCACTACTCAGAATTTATACTTCGCATGTCAAACGCTACAAGTTCCTTGATTATCCAATTCATACATGCAGACCGAACTATCCTAGTCCTTGTTCAAGTTCTCCGACAGATACTCGTACTTCTCAAACTCAGCCAGCACCTTGCCGAGTTTGGCCTTGCTCATTCCAATCGAGTCCTTGCCGACGGCGATATGAAGAGGGGGTTCCGGTAAGCCCGCGACGGTGTAGAACACCTCGACCGCCTTCTTCACGTCGCCCTGGGGGTTGAACTGGTCCCACATGTTCCGCATCCCGTGGACGGGCAGCTCGGGCTTGCTGTATGCTGGATGCGGGGTCGACCAGGCGATCTTCTGTATACCCTCGGTGGAGAACGCGCCGAGCTCGATGAGGGTGACCTGCAAGGAGAACATCTGCGTGAGCGACGGTCCAACGGTGGCAGTATTACAGTTTGCAAGGCTCACCTTGATGTTCCACGAGGGATCAATCTCTGCAGCAATCGACTCGGAGACGGCCTCTAGAGCTACCCGGCGCAATGACTGATCAGCTGGGACGTGGATTTATAACCTGGTAGCGGGTACATACCGAACTTGGACGCGCAGTAGAAAGCCTGGCCGGGGAGACCCACGACGCCGCAGCACGACGAGATCTGGACGAGCCGTCCCCCGACTCCGGGCGCGTTCACCTCGCGGAAGAACGCGAGCGCAGCGCGCGAGACGTCGACGGCGCCCCAGAAGTTCGTGTCGAACATCGCGCGCGCGTCCGCGTCGACGACGGACTCGACCTCGCCGAACGTGCCCCACCCGGCGTTGTTCACGACGACGTCGAGCCGGCCGAACGCCTCCTTCGCCTGCGCGAACGCGGCGGTGATCTCGGCGGGCTTGCTGACGTCGAGCTTGAGTACGAGCAGGCGGGAGGCGGGGTACGCGGCCTTCAGGTCGTCGAGCGGCGCGGTGCGCCGGGCGGTGGCGACGACGATCTCGCCCTTGGCGAGTACGAGCTCAACGAGGGCTTTGCCCAGACCGGTGGAGGTACCGGTAACTAGAGAGGATGTTTGAGTGCGCGGTCTGGTGAAAAATATCGCAGACTTACTGAACCAAACTCGGGGAGATGCCATGGTAGTTGTGTGTGTGGTGAGGTTCGGATGCGTATCCTGGTGAGGTCTCGAGGTGAATTCATCGGACCTTATATACTGTAGTGATCTCCTGCCAAACGTCTGCGCATGTAGAGGTTCTGCATAGGCAGACGTTACAATACAAACACCCGTGGAAAAGTTTCGGCGCCAAATTGTGTCATAACCCGACTTCGGGGAGAGTGAGTCAGCGCTAGTCAGCGCTCACCGGTGTATACAAGTTAGGCAGATCCGCCGAGCAAACGCGTTCCATCTGCACGCAAAAAAAGCGGTCTGGTACGTCGTTGCATCTGTATGTGCACAGCAGTTAGCCGAGCCGTGGAACTTCGTTTGCACTCCCATGATAGTGTATGTGAAACTTTTGAGAACCTGCGAGAACGCAAATATCGGGCGCTCCACCCCATCTTGCTTCAGAGCTCTTCCATATCTGATAGGTGCAGTCGGGCAGATGAAATTGTCTATCTTGGAAATTTTGAGGCCATACGGAGGGCTGCTGGACGAGGGACAAGCGAATTTGCACATGTTGTCCCGCGTTGGAGGTCAGGTGAGGAGACGCTGGCGAGCATGTGGCGCATGGAGAAATAGCTGCGCAATTCAAAAGTTTACAAAGCAACGCGCCCGGAAGACTACGCCGCTAACAGCTAACAGCTAACAGCTGCAACACGCCAGCAAGAAGAGTGCCACAGATTCCATCAGTACATACTGTACATACACCACTCAGAGCTTTGGTACGATCCCCGACATCGCACCGCCAGTCCCTGTATGAGCTCCTGCAGAGGCCGTGCCTTCGTACGCTGTGCCTTTTCCCGACGGGAGCTCTAGGTCGTTTGACCAATCTTCGAAGCGCGCGATGGTGTCCTGTAGTTCAGCCGCTTCTTTCTTCGCCAGCGCAATCGCATCCTTCCCAAGTACGAGATGCAGAGGGGGGTTCTGGATTGAAGCGGCCCGATATAACGCCTCCGCAGCCTTTGTGGGGTCCCCCGGCAGAACGAAAGAGTCCCAACCCGCTCGCATGGAGGAACCTGGTAATGTGGGCTTGACATATGCCGGGTGAGTGGGGCTCCATTTTGCTACCTTCACAACCTCCGTCTGGAAGAAGCCCGGCTCGAGTATGGTGATCTGGACGGGGCGGTTAGGTCGCTTCTTGGATCAAACTGCCAATTATGAAGGGACTGACTTTGATGTTCCAAGCGGGGTCAAGCTCCTGAACGATGCTCTTCGTAAATCCTTCCAAAGCTACGCGAGCGTTGTGCGGTGAATACCGGCCACGCCATTGTATATTCTTAAGATGCTCACCATGTTTTGACGCGGAATAGAAAGCTAGGCAGGGTGAGCCGGCGATTCCAAACATGGAAGACATCTGGAGGAGACGGCCTCCGGCCCCTGAAGGATTGGACTCGCGGAAGAAGTTGACGGCTTCGCGGGTAACGCTAACCGCGCCCCAAAAGTTGGTCTCAAGCAATCCGCGCGCATCGGCGTCTTGGACACTCTCTACCTCTCCCAGACCCCCATAGCCGGCGTTGTTAAAGACGACGTCGACATGTCCGAACGCGCCCTTGGCTCGAGAAAACACATGGGAGACATCGTGAGGTTGGGTGACGTCCATCCTGACCACGAGGATGCGGTCGGCGGAGTACTGGCGCACGAGGTCGTCGAGCATGTGCGTACGACGGGCGGCCGCGACGACTGACTCGCCATTCTTGAGCACGAGATCGCATAAAGCGCGACCAAAGCCAGACGATGCACCGGTGACTAGGAAAGCTGTTAGCTCATGACAGTGTGGGGCTGGAATCGACCTACTCAACCAGACTCGATGACCCGGAGATTGGAGCATCGCAGCAGGTAGTCGGAGTGGGAGCCACGACCGGCCTTGGTGTCTTATGAGGCACACCAGCACAGCGCTCCGGCAGTCTTCGATACATGATAGTTACTTTTATAGAGAGGGTTCGTCGTACAGGGGCAGCCGTTGCATGTCCCCGGTATGATGGGAACGTCTGCACTATTTATGAAAGCGCCGGACGTCGCGGTGGCCGTGGCTGAAGAGAAGCAGAACAGTCTTTAGATATATCGAGTACCTGAGACGCATGTGGTACTCACATTACTATGAAGCATATTCCATAGGGGCTTTTGAGGTCAAGGTCAAAACGGCAAGCAGCTTGTGGCTTGCAGCGACAACTTGATACACGCGACGCCGAGTTGCCGACAGCACATTGAATCTCGCAAGTATAGCGGACTCATAAGATAGCTGCACCTTCCCATGACTCCGCCCATTGGTACCCGAACGACCAGGCAACCTCCATAAAGTGGTCTGGCGAGTACCAGATGGCGGGAGGGACTCGGGGAGCTGCCAGCTGAAAGTCTGAGCGTCTAAGCCTGCTCCCCATCACGCTTGGCTGTGATGTCACTTGATCACGAGAGTCACACCGCGCATACAACCCAAGCGTGACGCGACCGAGAGCCAGCGCGTCGAGTTAGCGCTGTGAGCCTGCCTGCCCTCTTCCACCTACCGCGCTGCAGTCTGAGAGATGAGAGTTTCCGAACCTCAGTGCGTCTCTTACACAGTCATGCTGATATGCTACGGGCGTTCTGTGCAACGCAGCCTATAAAGGTTGTGCCAGTCACTGCTCGGTAGAGTTTTTAGCGGTATGCCTTCGATCATTTTTGAACAGTAACAAACACGCTGATCGCAGCCAGGTTAACCAGCAGTAGATTTGCTTATTTGGCTCAGATCGGCTCGATGTGCTTATATACGAGCAAGTATATGATCCACGGCTCTAAGGCTAAGGATAAGAGATGAGGATCCCGACTGCTAAAGCGTCACAATCAACATCAACAGTGAGCAAGATGTGGAGTATTCTATCGTTCGTATATATTTTCGAAGACGTGCAGGTTAAATGTGTTGCTGATAGCTTGCTGATCTCAGCAGTCAACTCCAGGTCAACTATACAAACGATGGCGGCTTCGTCTATCGTACATGTGTCACGATCCCCGCGTGTCATACAGACGTCGGTGCGGGAGAGGCCAAGGCACAATGTTCCACGTGAGTTTAGAAGTGGCTTCGACCGGGCTTCCGTCCTGACATAGAGCACCAGATCCGCCCCCTCAGGATGCAGCACATTAAAAGCATTGCAGGGTTTACGGACATCCGCCATTGCCGGGTCCTCTCTTTACATCTCCCATGACGCATGATGACCTGCTGGCGGGGGCGTCCGAATTCTGCGCCATTCGTAGGCGGTGCGTCCCACACCTCAACCACCCTCTGCAACTCTATGGTACAGCTGTCGCCAATGGGGTGCGCTCCATTACTCGGATCATTATTCACCATCCTTGCCGACGTCGTCCAGGACATACGTCGGACAATCTGCCGCAGCTTACGCTGCTGGTCATATATATCATGGAGATATGTCGGGCCCTTGGTCTAGCCATCATCGTGTGTCGCGCTTGGGCTGTTGCTTCGTTGAATAGCGTCTCTAATCATTTAGCACCGGGGGCACATATTTCATGTAAAAGTGCCCCGTCCTGTCTAGACCAACACCTTCTTGAACCAATGGCGAACGGGCCCAGCTGGAGTACTCAATCCTCTCTTTTGAGTCGCTCATCGCGGGAATAAGTTCCCTCCGCGGTGGATGCCGGAGAATCGCTTATGGGGCCCTCGGCACCTTTGGGAAGACGCGGCGCAACCTTTTCTCTCAGGCCTCCGTCTGGCCGCCGACGCTGCTGCGCTACGAGGTGAGAAGGTGAGTTCAGCTTTGGTGGTCCGCTCCGCTTCCAGATGTCTTGCGAAGGCACCTTCTGACCTCAGGAACGAACAGGATAGGCTTGTCTCCTCGAGCGCACAAATTCGTCCCCCAATGTTAGCTCTGCAGCCATGGCAATGCACATGCGAAGTGAGCAAGGCACTTGCGCAGTCGTAAACTGCCGTCCGTAACCACTGCAGTCCGGTATCGCCGTTGGTCACCGACGCCTCCGAGGACACGCGAGAGCCACGAGGCTCACATGGCCGACGCCATGAGGTCTCAAAATAGGCTAATAGCTCCGAGGTAAGCTCGCCTTCCACTCCTTCGGCTACCCATTGCTTCGGCGGAGGGAACGCTCGCTCTACTCGGGAAGCGTGAATGCTCCTCTACTCCGCCACGTTCGCACTGTCGCGAGCGAGCGATGATGGTGATGTAACGTGCCGATGATGCTCTGCACGATTCCCGCATCCTTTCCCCCGCTCATCTGATAGGCCACATCCGCTTTCGTACCCCTCATATAAGAGCAGGTGCGCCTCCGCGGGACATCCGCGATTTCCTTGGGGCAATCATTCCCCGCACAGCACCAGCCTCTTCTCCTCATTGTCCCGCCGATACTCCGGATGGTGGTTCAGGGTACGCACCGCTGAAACGAGGTATGACTTCATACCGTCGGGCCCCGTTGATCTGCGCTCGCCAGTCCATGGTTAAAGTTCGCTCGGGGCCGATAGGTCTGAAGGCTGTTTCTAAGCTCGGACTCGCCCGTCGAGAACACAATCCTCCCCGAGACGCATCGCATGCCCAGGAGGTGCCGTAACGGCGCTCCTGCCCCGTACCTTCGGTGAGTCGTGAATACCTGCCTACATCTATCATGCAGCTGACACATCTGAAGCACTTCAACACGTGCGAGGAGTCTTGACAAGCCCAATCCCCCGCATAGCGCCTTTGGCACCGGTATCATCGTATACGTAGCCAGAGCGCCACTTGTAAGGAGCGTGAAAGGCTCGCGGTCCCGAGGTGAGGGCAATTCCCCAAGGTCATACATCTTGATTGCGTGCTCACAATTTCGCAGGAAAACCCCCACGCTTCATGGCACTTCCCCCTGATGCCTGCAGTCTCATCGTCAAATATGTTGCAGACTCCAGACCGACCCTGGTATCTCTCTGCACCGTGTCCAAGCAGTTCCAAGTTGCGGCCGAACGCGCACTATACAACACACTACACCTCACAACCTACGACCTCACCATTTCTGTCTGCCGCCTTCTCGCGTGCACCCCACGTGTGGCTGGTCTTGTCGTCGCCTTATCCGTGTTCAACCAGGGAGAAGAGAGCGGTGACGAGTCGGGCTCCGAGGACGACGACGCACAGCTCCCGGACGCAGACGCGGATACGGACGCGTACTGGAGTGGCCTCGCTGGCGCCCTCAGGAACACCTCACGGCTCCGGTTCCTCAGCTTCTACTTCAGCGACGGCGGCCAGACGGAGAAAGCGTGGATCCTCGACGGATGCACTTTCCAGCTCCGCACATTTCATTGCGACCTCGCGTGGGACACGCACCTACAGAACTTCCTCGCAACCCAGATCCGGCTTTCTGATCTCTACCTTGCCGATTTTCAATCCCTCGCTATCGCGCCGCCCATCTCCACATCGTCGTTCCTTCCAAAACTCACCGTGCTCGAATGCACGTTCTCCGAAGCCGCGGCCGCACTGGTCCCCGACCGCCCCGTGTGTCGCGTCAAGACGTGCTTCACGCATAGCCGGCTCGAGGAGAAGCGGACGGAGCTCCAGATCATCGCTGCCTCGCTGCGCCAGTCGAAGAAGCGTCTCCGCGCTCTGGACATCGCGGACTCGTCGTACACCCCGGAGTTCTCGCTCGAGCTGCTGTCGCACATCACCCACGAGCCTGCGCTCTGCGCAGAGCTCCGCTATATCGGCACACTCGTCTTGCCGGTCGGCGGCCAGCAGGTAGGTCAGAGCTGTGTGGCTACGCTTCGCCCGTCGACGTCTTCTCACCGGCGTTGTCAGCGTTTAGAGTTCTACGGGTTCCTCATGCGCCTCCCGCAACTGCGCTGCATCGAGGTGGACGTATCCGATTGGGACCCTCCGCCGACGCATGCTGCTGCGCTCCGCGCTTTGACACACGAGCTACGGCTGTACTGCCCGACGGTGACTTCGGTCATCTTCGTCTTCGACTTCGAGCGCCACTACGTGCGAATGGAGGGCCACCTCGCGGTGTATGACGAGGATGCCCTGACCGACGGTCTCTGGCGCGAACTCTGACATTTGAGATCCGGTAACCTAATGAGCCACCCGGCACTACCGACACGCTTCCCTTCTGACACCCGGTAGATTACAACCATGACGCTATATGGCTTGCATGCTTCTGGTGACGTTCTGTAGCCCTTCCTCATAATCTTGCTGTATCTTTAGCTACCCACGTTACTATATTCCTCGCAATATGCCTTCCTTCCCTACATTGTACACGTAACCGGACCACCAGCAGCGCTGTGTGCCTACCTTCGTACTCTTCCTCCCTCACACGTACCTCAAATTGACTGAATGATGCAGTCTACGACCGCCGAGCGTTTCTCCTGAACGACGACCCTGACCGCCTCCTCCAGAACGCTCTGCAGCTCGTCCGCCCTCTCGACGCGCCTGCCCCACGCCCCACCGGCGGCCACCGCGATCTGGGAGTAATCGGGCATATCAGGGCCAAAGCCCACCGTGAGCTGCTGGCCGGACGCCGTGCTCCCCAGGCCCTCCGGGTACACTCCCATCATCGAGAACTTCGGGGACTGTAAGCGGAAGCGCGAGCCCGGGTCAGCGTCCTCGGTCGCGTGGCACACATGCGGCGGCCACTCACAAACCACCCGCCGTTGTTCAGGACGACCGTGAGGAAGGGCTGCGCGCGTGCTCGTCAGGGGGTGCACGTCTAATTGCCTCGCGGGAACGCGCCCACGTGGGGGCGTGGCAATGGCGTGGCGTTGGCACTCACCGTGTTGTACCGCCGCGCCATCCAGTACGCGCTCGCGGGCACGCTGAAGAGGAACACGCCGTCTCCCACGACGGCGGTGATTAAGTCGTACTCCTTCCGCGCGACGAGGCCACCGAGGGACGCCCCGACGGCCGCCCCGAGTGCGTACCCCAGGCTGGATGCCCCCGAGGCGATCATGCTCCCAGGGTGCTCCGGCCGCAGGTGGCTCCACGTGAGTGGGTAGTTGCTGATCGCCTCGTTGATCCAGAGTGTCTTCTCGCCCTTGCTGGGAGTTTGGGAGGCCACCGCGCTGCGCAGGGTGGTGAGGAGGTAGGGCACGGTCGGCGTGGTCTGGTCAGCAGCGAGAGACTTGACGCGCTCCGCCGTCTCCTGGGAGTTTGTCCACGCCGACCGAAGCTCTTCTAGACGCGCTTGGCGGGTAGAAAGCTTTTCAGCTGCGAGACGTTGGCCACCTGGACCCTCGATCGCCTCAATGAGCTGGGAAAGAGCAACTTCGGGGTCCGCCCTGCACAGCAGCTCAGCGTCGACGTGTGACCAGCCAAACGTGGTCTTGAGAGGGTCCGCATCGATCACGAAGACACGCGCGTCGTCGAGGGGTTTGTTGCCCTTGGAGTCGACCCATGGAACGTCGGCTTCCAGAACGATGATTACGTCCGCGTGATCGAGTAAGTCGTTCTTGCCTCCGAACGAGAGTCCGATATAATTGGGGTGCGTCCACGGGATACAAACGGCCGAGGGGCATGATGTGAACACACCAATGGCGAGCAGGGTCGACAGCGTCGAGAGGAGCGGAACCGTCTTCGGGTTCCGACCGGAGTTCGCTGCGATGATGAGGGGAAACCTCGCTTCGAGGAGCGCATCCACAATTGAGTTGGTCGCTGTAACCCACCATTGTCAGGAGGTAGACGGACACAACTTTTATACTGTTCGCGTACCTGCAGGAGACAGGCCCGGACCCTGCACGGCAGGCCATCGCGTGACGTCGAGTTTCTCTTCCACGATCGAAGGGTCCACCTCCTCTTCGGTGGTCTCACGACGTGCCCAAAGGTAAACGGGGCCCTTCGGTTCGCTGTTCGCACTGTAGTACACATCAACGAAGGTACCTCATGACGGGTTCATGTTCGCAGACCCACATTTGGAGAGCACGCATCACCATCTTCCCAGCGTTCTTTCCGCTCTGTATCTGCACCGTGTATCGCATGTATTGGCGGACAATCGACGGCTGGTCTGGGACATCTGCGGTACTCTATCAGCTGCGCCCGTACCAACATACACTAGCGGTTGGGCCCACTCACCTTGCAGCCACATCGGCCATTCATTCTTCGTGCCCTTCAGGCGCTGATCCGAGGACTGCGGTGCCGCACCCGCGAAGATCAACACGGGGGTATGGCCCCTGTCCACGTTGTGGACTGCGCCCGCCAGACCCTGTGAAGTGCGCGGTCAGAAGGCGCACATCGGAGGCCGCCGCCGCTCAGGCTCCCATACATACCTGTGTGCCGACGTCGACGTGCACGATCACGGCGGCCGGTTTGCCAGTGACCTGCGCGTACCCCTGCGCGGCGCTCAGCGCGACCATCTCGTGGGGGCAGGTAACGATCTCGACGACGGTCTTCCCGCTCTCCACGCGCTCGCGTTCGAGCTCTTCTAGGAAGGCGGGGTGGTCGTTTCCCCAGTTTACGAAGGCGTGCGTGATTCCGGCATCGGCGAAGGTCTTGAAGAGGACGGATGCAGTTGTGTACATTGCTGTAGGGGGCCACTGGAGAATGTCTACGTGCTATGTGTTGGGCTCTCAGCTAAAGGGCTGAGCGAAAGATGGTGGCTGTCGATGACTGCGGGATCCGTTTAGAGCGTGAGTGTTTTGAGTGCGTAATAGTGAGCGTCCGGCTATTTATTTGCTTGTCTCCCCTAGGATTGAGGTCATGTGGAAAGAAGGAATGAGCGGATACCGGACTAGGAACAGCTTCTTCAGCGGTTCGCGTGGCAGTTCTCAGGGATTGCCAATCGCATGTAAACGTAGATTCGGCTGAGTACACAGAAACGAGCTTGTCCTAGGCGATATATTAGCTGAATCTTTAGCAACGGCTCGGCAACGACTTCTACCTTAAGTGAACTCAAGTAACAAGCTCGTCGTGAGCGATGAGAAGAGAGGGGAGTCGAGCGTCGGGTTTCGTTCCATACCCACCTGACATAGATCAGACGGGCGAGAGAGCGCGCATAGCCGGACCGCAAGTAAAGCTTCTCATGATAACTTATACGATTAGCCTCCATAATCTATGTGGATGAGATGGGATTTGAGTTGTCCAGCTCACGATACGAAACACTCACCAGAGCGCACAACACTCAAGTCGTGTTCTTCCTCCTCCCCGACCGATCCGGACAAGCAGACTGATCTTCCAATACGTATGCTCGATCTCTGAATCGCTCTTATACGCCATGTGCATCGTCTCCGCCGCGTTGGCCTGCCACGCGCATCCGAGTCGACTAGCCCCATACACCGCACCCCCGCGACCGCCTCCAGTTCGTCCCCAAGCCACGAGTACTTCGGGACCAGTACAACACAACCCCACTCACCTCGTGCATCAGACAGTCGTGCAGCGGACACTCGACCTACGCCCGCATGTCTTCCAGCCCGACGACGCGTTCGGACATCACGTACTGCAGCCCACGGCATTTGCTGCGGTCTTCGTAAACGATACGGGATGTGTGGCGTCTAGGGACAGCTCGCGCGCGATCTTGAGCCTTCTTGAGCACGAGCGCGTCGCTCGCCTTGAGGCGCGCGAGCTCGGCAAGACTGACAAGAGGGCGGTGGCGTCCCAAGGATGAAACTCGTTGAAACGACCCCAGGCAGACACAAAAGATTTACGAGTCTTTGATGACACTGAAATTTGGCGTGCAACGTGCTCTGCGTGGTGGTGGTGGTGGTGGGCTCCGGGTAGCACGCTGTCCTAAGACGTCGCTGTCCTAAGACGTAGGGGTGTGAATCTTTCGGTGTTCGATAGAGCCTTCGAACGAGCGGATGTGTAAACGAGATACCATGAGATGGGGGCGAACAGCGCGGAGGAAAAGAGCAAAGGTGCTTGGTGGGCGGCCACAGATCGGGCGCCTATTCGTACACCCTCATCCGCAATAGGCAATTTTTGTGCAAGATACTAGCCTTCTCAAGACCCTGTCGATGGTGAACGTTCACCGCCGTGCAGTGCTCTATTCTATATATTCATCCAAATAAGTCATAATCAAATCTGTCAAGTAAGAGTTTACTTCTGTCTGCTGAACAGTGACAGTGGACCTCCACCGTCGGGATTGAATTTACGATCAACTTCGGGCGCGGCAGACTACGGCTAGCATGAGAATGGTAAACACACGTCGGGGCTCATATGCATATGACTGTAAAATACTTACGTCAAAATGTTGCCAATGTACCTAAGGATAAATAAACTTAGGTCACCAGGTACCAAAACATGCAGCATTAGGCTTACCCCGTGGCTACTAATGTCTGGGCCTGGTACCACCTACATTTCAATTCTCCTTGTTTGGTCGCAGTGACCAAAGCACCGCATCTGTCTCAGTTTTGAGTTGCAAACGGCTGCCAAGCGTACTACCCGGCGAGGGCAGGCTCGGACGCCAAGATCATCTCGTGCTACAAAAGCACCAGATGGGAGAAGGAAGCAGACCATAACCACAGCTCAGTCTTTTGCACGATGCACCTATCCGACTCCTTCATCGTTTCTGTCGCCGTGGCCGTCTGCGCCAGCACCCTTGTCAGTGCCGAGGGGCATCTCGTACGCTTTCTGAACAGGTAAACGTCTATGGCATGGCGGATATTGCTCAAACCGCTTATGCCAGAGGATAATCTATAGGTGTGGTTCTGGTACTGTGAGCCCTTATATCACGGCAGCATCGGACGTGTGCAGGTGACCGACCCACAATCCCGCATGATTTAGCCAACGCTCGTCCAAGGCGGCAGGGTCCTCTCTACTGGAGGAGATTTCGTCAGCAACGGGCCCTTGAACAGCGCCGTAGCGTGAGTCCTCTTTTCCAGAAGAGTCCAGGTTTGCGACCTCATGTTAACAAATATCGCCACCTTCGCAGTTACCTGCAGACAGGTACGCCGTCTCGCTGCGTGCATCCCTCAGTGATCTTGACATCTGATATGGACACATCGCCCGATTACTCCCAGGCCAATGCGGCTTCGACGGCCAGAACTGCGCCGCCGTAGAGATGACGCTCGCGAACCCGTCCGACTCCTTCGCCGACATCAGCCTGATCCCGCCACACGCCTTCAACGTCGGGTCGGTCTCGTTCAGGTTCTTCGGCACATGCTCCGGCTTTGGGGCGACCTGCGCCAGCGCGGGCTGCGGCGCGGCGATGCATTCCGCGGACGACACGGGCGCGATTGTGTTCTGCGGAGAGAGCGATGTGAACCTGCTTGTCGAGTTCTGCGTGTGAGGGGGGATGTGGTCTGATGTGCGTTCCCCCACGTCGCACGTTGCAACCATACCTGTTCATTCCCTTGCTCATTGAGTACAAACGACCTCTTACACGACGCGTTACTTTATTCATGCACCAAGGACCTATGAGACCGAAACACTCACCAATACGCGCAACTCAAGTCGCAGTCTCCCTCCTCCCCGCCGGCCCGACCCTAACAAGCAAACTGACCTTCCAATACGTATGCTCAACATCCGCATCGTTCCCATACGCCAAATACGTCGTCCTCGCCGCACCCACCCGCCACTCCGCATCCCCTTCCCCCGCTCCCGCCCCCACCCAATGCACCTTCGCAACTTTCCCCACCTCGCCCTCCAGCCACCCCTCCAACTGCCCATCCGGGTTCAGCACGACCCCGCGCGCCTCGCGCATCAGGTGCTCGTGCAGCGGCCGCTCGACCCACGGCTTTACATCTTCCAGCCGCACGACGCGGTCGCACATCACGTGCTGCACCCCGCAGTACTTGCTGCGGTCCTCGTACACTATCCGGGGCGCGGCGTCGAGGGCCAGCGCGCGGGCGGTGTGCAGCACGAGCGCGTCGCTCGCCTTGAGGCGCGCGGCGACGCCGCGCAGCGCCGAGCGCCCTTCCGAGTCCGTCTTGGGGGACGTCGAGAGGGGGTATTGGTGGCGCAGAGGGAACAGGAGGTTTCCGCCTTCGGGCAGGAACACCGGATCGCGGAGGAGGCGCTCTAGCGCGTCCCGGAATGGGGCTTCGTGCGGTGCGACGGGGTGCGCTGCAGGGGGCGGGGCGGTGGGGGCGTCCTGGATGTGGTACAGGTTGTACGTGATGGTCACGCGATGCCCGAATTGGACGGGCATGACTTCGTGCTCGACATCGCTGTAGAACGCGACGTAGGCGAGGGACGGCGAGCGGGCCTCCGCGAGGTGCGCGGCGGAGTCGAACGTCCACTCCTGGGTCTTCTCTTCTGTGCGTTCGCGGAGCACGAGTGCGCCGCCTTCGTGCGGGGTCGGGAACACGAGCACGAGGGAGCCGAACATGAGCTCGCTGCGCGGGGTGTCGACGTGCGCCTTGAAGAACGACTGTGGTCCTGCCCAGAATATCGTGAGATCCGCATTCTGAACGTTAGACGGAGCGCCTACCGTAGACGTTCAGCTTGTACAGCTCCGCGCGGATAGCGTCTGTGGCCTTCTTTCCGCCCTCTACGAGGAGCTCGGCGTGCACGGCGTCCAGTAGGCCGAGGGCCTCCGTGGAGAACTTGAGCGCGAAATCAGACGCGTCGAGCTTCCCAGCTTTGCGGTACGTCTCGTCGTACACGTCCTTCTGACCCATTCCGAAGGTCGCAGGATCGCATGTCTCTGCGAGGTGTTGCAACTCGTCGGGGGACGCGTGTGCCAGGTTTATGCGACTGGATCAGATGCCTCGGGGTAAGGGGGCATATAACGCGTCGAGATTCAGTGCGATTTACCGTGCGCTTGCGTCTTTGCCATAGAACAGCGTGAAGGCATCTGCTGGAAGAGGAATGGTGCCCTGACAGTAAGGAGGCCTGTGGGTAATGGCATCGCGCAAAGCGATGAGGTACTGCTCCAGAGGCGGAGCAACTGGAATTGACCGTGGTGCGGGCGTGTCGCTTGACATCAGAGTAGCAATGCAGGCGCCGTTGCGTTGTTTATCATGATCGCCGTTTGCACACCTGTAAACAAGGACCGCAGTAGATCAGATAAGTAGGGGTCACTCTACCTGCTACACCTCGGTGCCCTTGCAACGTGCAACTTCGCGTAGCATACACGTTCCTTGAGCCCGGAGCGCCAAGGGAGCAATGTGCCATGTACACTCACGGTCGCCGTCCGTATTCCTCACCAGTTGACACGATGGCCTGACAATCAACGGAGCTGCTGAGCGTAGACTGGGCAACGTACCTCATGACCTTTACACTTGCGTCAAGTAGAACGCCGTTTCCACGAAGTGCCGATATGTCGGCGAGCGACGCGCGCAGGACGTTCGGCCATCTCAGACGTGCCGCGGTCGGCGATGTTGCGTTGGCAGGGCGTTAGTACCCATGAATGATGATGCTCACCCAACTTGTACCCCTTGAAGAGTTTCACTAAGCATCTGTAACAATTTCCAGGCCCAGTAGGAAGTGCTCTAGTAGTGGGTACTAGTGAGAGGGAAGCTTGAAGCTTTGAAGAGCAGTCCGACGCGAACGCGACGGAAAACGTGGCAGATGCAGCGCGGTCACGTGGCCTGACAAACCGGTTGCGTCACACGGAGCGCGCGTCTGTCCGTCGGCCGGGGATTAGCGACTCGGAGGTCTTAAGCCCACCGCCTCTTGCTTAGGAACGACCACCTCCTCTCCCACAGCTCCTCATTCTCGCAGAAACGGCCTCAGCGAACTAATTCCAGATGTTGAACGTAAACCAGCCCAAGCAGGACAGAGGATACATACCCCTCGCCGACCATGGCCTGTGAGCGCGCATGGCAGCCATTCTAGATCTCGGAATCGCAGCCTGCTGACCGGGGTATTTCTTAGGATCGGAAACCTCCGTACTGCTGCCCTGGTAAGCCAGTCTACTCGAAAGTATATCGCTTTGTTTCTCACGACGCGTAGATCAGCACCGACGGTTCCGGTAAGTGAACGCTTCGGCATGTACCTCGGAAGTGCTCTAGAAGCTTGGTGCTTGCTCCACGCGCCGGCGAAACATAAGAAATGTCTTATTCGCCGTTAATCTAACACGACTTGCTCAGTGGAAAGTTATTGTGTACCCAACTTTGACTCTCCCTCCGTCTTTGCTCGTATTCTCGACAAGGACAAGGTAAGCAGCCAATTTGTACTTCAGTTTAAGGTCACACTGAGAGAGTTGCCTTAGGGAGGGCACTTCTCTGTCACGCCCACAGACGCTTTCACAACCAAACAGAGCTACCTACCGAACTCTAACGTAGGTTAACATCTTATAGCATCTGTAGTACTTATTATTGAATCCTGCCTAGATTCTACAAACCAAGTATGCTTACTATATGCATGTGAATCATGCAGCCACGCCACTTGCTGACGCTTCCAAAGATTTCTCAATGAACAAGGAGTGGCTACCGTCACAGGTTCGTAGATCGCATTAGAGACAGTCCCCAAGACCAATATCTTGCTAGATTTCCTGCCTCGCCAGCCTAGCAGCGCGACCGCCCGCCCTCTCCTCGCATGGCTCATCCGCCGCGTCGAGGTCATCCGCGGTTCCATGCGCCTCCGCGTCGAATGCGCGCCCGCATTCAACTACGCCCGCTCCACGCACACGACCGACATCCTCCTCGACACATCCGTCGCGCTCTCCCTCACCCCAGTCCCGCACGGCGGCCACAACAAGGCACTCTTCGCCTCCAAAGACGCAGATCTGACCCTCGATCTGCGCTACATCGCCGAGTCCGGGCTCGAGAACGTGTCCGAGCCGGGGGTTGAGCTGAACCTGCTCGACCTCAGCGAGAAGGGGCACAAGGGCCCTGCGGTGTGGACCGAGCTCGAGCTGAGGGAGGGACAGGCGGTCACGTTTGTGTTGAGGACGCCCCCTGAGGGGAAGTTGCCGCCCCAGGCTCAGCCGACGCATAAGACTGCCGAGGAGATGGGCATTCCGTATGAGAGTGAGTGCTCGGTTGCAGACGCGCAGCTTTCGCCTCGTTGATAAGGGTCTGCGCCAGAACTGGTCGCCGGCGCGTCGACGCTGCGCCCCTTAGATGACCCCATCCTCACCAAGGTACGCTACGAACGTGCTCTTTTCACCCTCAAACACTACTTATCGCCCACCAGACTCTCCTCCGCGAGCTCCTCGAGGTGCGTCACCCCCAAACACCACTGACTAGCGCTAAAACCCGCACCCACAGCAAACGAACAACTACTGGAACGCGTGGATCCGGCGCTCGACATACACCGGGTCCTGGAAGGAGGCCGTGAACCGCAGCGCGCTCGCGCTCAAGCTGCTCATCTACGAGCCGACTGGGGCTGTCGTCGCGAGCCCCACGTTCAGCCTGCCCGAGTACATCGGCGGCACGCGCAACTGGTGCGTCCTCCCTTCCACGCACTCACACCCACAGCGAGAATAGTGCTGACGCGCGAAAACGTTGCAGGGACTATCGGTGAGTGCTCCTGGGTACACGTATGTAAGGGATCGGCCTGAGATTGACCGGGCTCGTAGGGCGTCGTGGATCCGTGACTCGTCGTTCACGCTATATGCGCTCATCCGGCTCGGGTTTACCCATGAGGCCAATGGTCTGTTTCATTACCCTGACTGGGCACGCGGTTACTCACGTCGTGCGATGCAGCATACATGGAGTTCATCTTCGAGCGCGTCCGGTCGCGCGATCCGGATGGCTCGCTCAAGATCATGTGCGTCCCTCCGCTTCGTGTGGCTTCAGGTTGTCTCTCATGTGTTGTAATCCGCGGTGTCCAGGTACACTATCCACGGTGGGTGACTACTGCGCGTGACTGCGTGCGATATATGTAGGAGACTGACCTTACATGGGCAGGCGAGAAGGAGTTCCCGGAGGAAGAACTTACGCATTTGGACGGGCATAAGGGTTCCAAGCCTGTTCGGTACGACAGCTCTGACACTCTATCCTGCTAGTGGCGGCTAAGATCTTTACTTAGAATCGGCAACGGAGCGATTGACCATGTGCAATTAGTGAGTGCCCAGGCGAAGGAGTATGCGAAGAGCATTGAGATTTGACCGTTGTATGATATGCAGGACATTTACGGTGAACTGTAAGATGGTTTCCCCAGTACGGCGGGAACCTACGTTCACACACATACGCGCAGGATGGATTGTATCTACCTCTCTCAGAAGGTACGTCGCCTTCTTATGCCGTGCAATCCGAAGCAAAGCTAAGATGTCGCAGCATGGCCGTCCTCTGGTACGTCGTATTCGGAAGCCATCTATATGCTGACCACTAAAATGCTGCTTAAGGGGTATGACACTTGGTGAGATTCTCCCTTCATCCCACTGCTGCACGATACTGAAAGACGGTCCGTATCAGGGTTGCCGTCCGAGATATGTGAGCTCTCATTTTCCCTTTGCGCCGTGTACAATACTGACTGCATTACTCAGCGTCGAATGTATGCGCTCTCTTTGCTTCGCGCGCGTGCATATCACGGCCGACCTGACCACCCCGCTTCGGACTAGACGTGATCTCGCACATTGGGGACCCGGACTTGTACGTCTTCCCTCGCCATCACGTTTTGCATATCGCCGCATTCACTAAACATGTGTCCTCCATGAAGGTCGATTTGGTCAGTGAGCTATTGTGCAGATCCCTCTTAAGAAAATCAGCCTGATCGCATATGGGATTATCAGGGAAGTCCGAAACCGACACAGACATTTCACTGTAAGCCGGCTGCCTTGACTGTATGCGCAACACGTACGCTTACATGGATCGACCTTTGTAGTACTCCAAGGTACGAGAGTCGCAATAACTCACGAATCACATTGCTCACAATTGTGTGCGGCAGGTCATGATGTGGTAAGCAGGGCACCGCACATCACTCTGCTATCGACATTTCGATCGCTCCATTTACTTGTTTTCGTTCATCAGGGTCGCCATAGATCGAGGTGCGCTTGAGCGACCCGTATTCCATCTCTCCCCCACAGGCTAATCGCCCCCATGTTAGGCATCCGCCTCGCGGAGAAACGCTCCCTCCCGTGCCCGCGGCGCAACGAGTGGTACGCCGCGCGCGACGCGCTGTACGAGGAGATCATGCACAAGGCGTGGAACCCCAAGAAGCGCTTCTTCGCGCAGAGCTACGAGGACCTTGAGATCCTCGACTCCGCGCTGCTCATCATGCCGCTCGTCTTTTTCTCTACTCCGGTGCGTCGGTCGTTGCGTGGGAGGGGTCATGGACGTTCTGGTGCTGATGCCCGTGCGCAGTCGGACCCGAGGTTCTTGAACACGCTGAAGCAGATCTTACTCAGCCCCGAGAGAGGTGGGCTGACGTCCAACGTAAGTTGATTGCTGCTGCTCTAAATACCGCAGGGGATGCTGAAGGGCTCCGCACAGGGCCTCGTGTACCGCTACGACGTCTCCAAGACAGACGACGGCGTCGGCGGCGAAGAAGGCACCTTCTGCCTCTGCACGCTCTGGTACGCCCCACCCCTCCTCTCATCCATGCACACACGGCACACGGTACTGACGCGCGGCGACCCTCTAGGTGCGTCGAGGCGCTCGCGCGGGCGGGCGAGTACGACAAGACGATGCTCGCGAAGGCCGTCGCGATGTTCGAGGACTTCCTGCAGTACACGAACCACCTCGGCCTCTGCACGGAGGAGATCTCGGACGCGGGCGAAGCGTACGTCCCTTCCCTCCCTGTTCTCTTTAACTCTTCCCGGTTACTTCTGCCTCTCCTTGATGCTGACGACGACGACCGTGCAGGCTGGGAAATGCGGTGCAAGGCTTCACGTACGTCACTTGTTCCCTGAGATCGTGGTGTGAAAACGAGGTACTGACGCGCGGTTCGCGATTGATATAGACACGTTACGCTCATCTCTGCGGCGTACAATTTGTCGCGAATGCGCACAAAGAGTGGCGCGTCGTTCTGAGGGGAAACGTGCTCCCAGACCATACTCGAGAACGGTACAAGAATGTAACCATAGTATGCAGCGTCGCGAGAGAAATATTCACAGGACAGATGACGCGTAGTGCGTACTATAAGAGCGCAGAGTACTAGAAAATGAAGCGACAGAAAAAGCACAACCCTCTCAGCGACCAATGCATTAAGGGGGAATCGAACCCCCGGCGGGTCGATGGCAACGACCCAGGTTACCACTACCCCATTAATGCTTGTGTTCTCTTACACTCAAGAGTGATTAGATAAAACCACCTGCCGTTGAAATTGCGTTCAATGTAAGCCTTATGTAAGCCTCTCGACTGTCTTCCAAGTTGCTTCCAATTGTTGAAGCACATCCGTCATGAACAAATTTCTTACGATTCTAGACTCTAAGCTCTAAGAACGTCTAAGGCCCAAGATATGTAAGTCTGACTCCCTACTGCACCAAACATACTTCCAGGTTTGTCACATATTGTGCCCTGAAGAAAGCACGGAGCAGCGTTGCCGATCGTCCTGCCCGGCCCCCTCAATAGACAAACCGCTTCCCCGGCTGCCACTGCGGTAATCTGCTTATGTGGATAAGAACCAACACACTAAGGTCGCAATTGCAACCACCAAATCCAGCGGAGCAGAACCTTCAGCGACATCATACGCTATTGGCGACCGTTCGCAACCCTCACCCAAGAATCGGCCGAGATGGATGCCCCGCCGCATACCCAGCTTACCCGGCCCCTGCGGCTCATGGTCTTCCTGATAACTATGTGCTACGTCCTCTCAAATGCTGCTAAATGCGTCCCTCCAGCCCTCAGAGGCCGCAGCTCGCCCACGGCATGACGTCAGCTCTTCTTCGCACCCGTCTTCTCTCGCATTCGAGGTCGAGTCGACCGCGGGACCGTCGGGTGTCTCATGATTCTGCGCAGGGCCTCGTGAGGCCTTGGGTCCGGGTTGCGATACTATATAAAGGTGAGCACACGGAAGCGGCCGACACTGCAAACACGGTTCTCCGTTTGCTATCTCCAGGCTTTCACCCTACTTACATTTGAAAGACAGCTCGCAAAAACACACGACTATGAGTACCGCAGCCAGTACCTCCACTCCAGGCAAACGCGTCGCCATCATCACCGGGGCCGCAGAGGGCATCGGGCACGGGATCGCGCTCCGACTTGCGAAGGACGGCTTCCACCTCGGCCTGTTCGACCTCCCCCGCGCGCAGGAGAAGCTAGAGCGCCTTGCGGAGGGCGTGCGGGGCGAGTTCGGGGCGCGCGTGGTGAATGTGTACGGGGACGTGTCGCGCGAGGAGGACGTGGAACGGCTCGTGGAGACGGTTGTGCGGGAGCTGGGTCCGGTGTGGGCGGTGAGTGCTGCAATTCATGCGGGCTGGCGTCGGGAATGCTTACTTTGGGGCAGATGGTGGCGAATGCGGGTATTTCGATGAACCGTGTTCTGCATGAAAGTGCGTGCGTGCCCGTGCGGAGCTTTGTATAACATGTGCTGAAACAATCGTGTAGCACCGACGGAGGAGATGGACAAGCTCCTGGGCGTGAACTTCAAGGGCACGTTCTTCTGCTACAAGTACGCGGCGATGCAGATGATTAAGCAGGGCAACGGCGGGCGCATCCTCGGCGCGTCTTCCATCGCCGGAAAGAAGGGTACGCGTCCGGTTCGTTCTTCTGGTATGGTGGTGGCTGATACGGGATCGCAGGCCTGCCTGAACAGGCGGTTTATAGTGCAACGAAGTTCGCGATCCGGGGCATGACTCAGTGCGCGGCGATGGACTATGGCAAGTATGGCATCACGGTCAACTCGTACGCCCCTGGGGTCATCGAGACGCCTCTCAGTGAGTGCTATGAGGATGTATTGCGGGACTACGGCTAACCTGCGGATGCGCTATACAGTGGGGTACTTGGACGAGTACCACACCTCAAAAACCGGGCAGCCCAAGGGGTCATGGACGCAGTCGGTAAGCCATGGTCTCGACCACAGCGCTATCGAGGGGTCACTGAGAATTGGGGCACAGTTCAACAGCCTGAGCGTGCTCGGACGTAATGGCCAGCCGGAAGACGTCGCCAAACTCGTCTCCTTCCTCGTCTCCGACGATGCCTCATTCATCACCGGTACGTACTCCCACCTAACCCTCTAGCATCGCCGCTCCCCCGGTGGACTCACGCACTTACTCGCGACCGCGCTCCGGTTATCTAGGCCAGTCGGTGAGTTGCCGCACCGGTGTTCACCGCCGCCGCTCGGATCACCGCTGACGTCCCCGCCGCAGTACCTCGTCGACGGAGGCATTTGCTTCGACTAAAGCGGGCGTGTTACGTCCGGGGTGGCGTGTTGCGCGTCGATCGCCGCGGCGCACCCCGGAGTTAAGACACAGGTGCGCTTCGTAGTTTCTCGAAGCCGCGGGATACTCTATGACGTTGAAGTATGTGTCGTAGCGGCAAGCATGCAGTGGGAGATACAGGTATGCGAGTATGGTGTATCGTACCACATCTTACGCAGGTACGTCAGTGAAGAGACGTACAGTAGGCGGACACTGTCAGCGGTGCGCGATTTGATCATGGTGCACTTGTAATGTATTTGAACTTCCATTTTCATTGATTTCCCTTGCTAATTCAAACAATACTTTCCGCCTCATTCGTGGACCAGCCAAACATGCAGTGTAGACCCCTTATTCTTGAGCGAAGATGACCAGAGACGGAGAACACAGGTATACGCCACTGGGCGGCCCCTAAGGTCATCGGTCCTGCTCGCCGGCGTATGCGCCTACATGCCACCGTGCAAGTGAGTTGGTTGTCCAGCTCCGTCAGCCGCACCTCGATACCGGGGCGTACTCTCACGGGCTTTTCGGGTTTACGGCTTTACGTGGATTCGGCCTACGCTGATTCGTTGAAGGGACCGTAGTGCGTAGAGCGGTTCCAGGTTCGTTACTTCCCACTTCGTCCAAACTCCAGACACTCGCTGAGTCTATAGACTGTAGGCCCGTGCTGGCGATGATCGGTGTTGCGATAAGCAGGACGACTCCCGTCTCTGGCAGACACAACGCCATTGGCACGCGCGGCGGTCAACCAAGAGCAACTTTGCGTGGCGTGTTCAGGGTGCAGCCGTAGAGCTTCGAGGGGCTGCATGCTCGGCATTTGCCTAAGAACTTCCCTTGCACAGCGCGCGGGAGCTTTGCCACGCCGGTTGCGAGCGCCCCCTTGTGCCGAACGCGCGCGAGAAGGTTCCTGTGCTCCATCCGCGGCTTGCAGAGTACCTAGGCACTCTATCTGATTCCAGGTTCGGTCCGCACGCGCTGGGAGAACGTTGGGCAGGTACACCAGTGCAGCGCGCCCGATACCACCGTGACTTTGCTATTCCTGGGCTGCTCAGACAATGAGGCTGGGGCGCCGTGCCCTCATCGATGAAATACAACGCCGCCCAAGATACATCCGCACCTGTCGGCGGCATTAATGTCATTCCGAAGGGAATGCAGCCCTTTACACACCGGGTGTCTCAAGCGCGAAGGAGCGCGTTTGCATTCTGATTAGATAGAGATGGGCGGATGGAGATATCATCTAAGTTGGCTCGCGCGGGGTCTAATATGACTATCACAGGCGTTCTGACAGGAGCTACAGACGTTCTATAAAGAAGCACCAGGAATCCTCATTATATGTGCTCCATCGCCGCTCTACCACCCTCTCCTCCTCCCTCGACCACTCCGACGTCAACCACGCCCACGACGCCCACAGCAACGGCGAAGAGTGCCCCTGCTGCGGATCTACCAGAGCAATGATGTCTCTTCCCCCGGGCTTGCGCTACACGCTGCGCCAGCTCCCAAACATTCTCATACCTCCCGCGATCGTATACGCGTCCTCGTACATCGCGCGGGAGTACTTCCAGCTCATCCCACCCACCTGGCTCCTTGTGCTCTTGACTCTCTTCTCGTGGCCGATCGCGTTCACCGCGCTCGTGCAATACCACGACTACGCCAACCGGCTCCGCGCGCGCACGCTCGGGGCAGTCATCCCGCGCGAAATCTCTCACAAGTGGCCAGGGAGCATTGACGTGCTCAAGAGAATCTTCGCTCTGGACAATGTACGCTACTTGGGTACGTACAGCCACTATCCGTGCCGAATTTGATGGGTGTATGCGCGCGCCTGCCACCTTCGGTTCCGAGGAGCGATGGGCCCCGCGGGGTTAACGCATGTCGCTGCTTGCCTGCAGGACACTCGTTATTCGAATGGAGAGAGGAGTATGGCAACATATTCAACTTCAGGGTCATGTTCGAGGACAGGGTGAGTCGGTCGCAGCAGCACCCTTGAATATGAATGCGGAGTCTCATACGTCATAGATCTTCACTACTGAGCCGGATTACATCAAAGTGCGTGGGCCGAAGAGGTGCACATCCATGGGTAACTTTAGCTTGCTAACGCGCTCGCGTAGATGATACTCGCGACCGAGTTCAACCATTACGAGAAAGGCGAGCATACTACCCTCTTTGTCTGACGCTCGTGGGACTGAAAGTGGAGTAACAGGTCCGTTGCTGTGGGAGCAGTTGAACACACTATTGGGTTATGGCGTGTTCAACTCTGATGGTGCGCACTTTCATGCTCCTCAATGCACGTCAAACATTCTGAACGGCACCACAATCGCGCAGGAGAAATGTGGAAGTAAGCATGAGTGTCTGTGAAGTATGATGGGCGCCCAACCTAAAGTGGAATTGCAGATTCCACCGGACCATGACACGTCCCTTCTTCAGCAGAGACCGCATCACGGAATTCGACATCTTCGACCGGTAGGTACATCTTCGCCATCGCGCGCCCTGACCGCCTTAATGCCGAATTAGACACGCCGAACATGCGCTGAACAAAGTTACCGCGCGCACGCGCGAGGGCATTCCAGTCGACTGGCAAGACGTCGTATCGCGCTTCACGATGGACTCCGCCACAGAGTTCCTCTTCGGCAAAGACGTGCGCTCGCTCGACGCGCCCCTGCCCTATCCCTCTACCTACGCCGCACCGACTCCCTTCTCTGCTGCTGGTACAGACGCGCCCTCTCACGCGGGGGCGGTCGCATCTGTGCATCCCGCTGATCGTTTCGTGCGCGCGTTCCAGAGTGCGCTGGAGGCGACCGCTACTCGCGGGCGGTTCTTGCAGTCGTGGCCGCTGTTTGAGTTCTGGGGCGACAAGGTGAAGCAGCACCTGACGGCTGTCGATGAGTTCATCGATCCCATCGTGGAGGATGCGTTGAGGAAGAAGTCCGAAAAGGCGAACGCCGGTGTCGAGGATGACAGAGAGCGGAAAGAACAAGTCAGGGACGATGAAACTCTCTTGCAGCATCTGGTCAAGTTCACAGACGGTAGGTGATCTTTTCGGTGTATGGAGAATCTGAAGGCTTACCCTTTGTGCACGGAAGATCACAAAGTGATCAAAGACGAAACACTGAACATTCTGCTCGCGGGTCGGGACACGACATCTTGCACGTTGACTTTCGCAGTATACGCCCTAGCGGAGCACCCGGAGGTACTAAAACGGCTTCGTGCCGAAGTGCTATCTGTCGTCGGCCCTTCGCAGAGGCCGACGTATGACAATGTTCGCGAGATGAAGTACATGCGGGCGTTCACCAATGAGGTTTTGCGTTTGTGGCCGCCTGTGTGAGTGACATCCTACTGAGTGTTATGAATGATGCTGACGATGGCCGCGATATGTTCTAGCCCGGTGAACTCGAGGTAAGCGCTCTTGGAAGATGTTCGAATAGAAACCGTTGGTTAACATATACTTTCGTAAAGATGCTCGATCCGCCCCATGACGTGGAAGAGCAAGATCGCGGGCGAGCCAGATATCTACATCCCGCCACGCACGCGCTGCCTGTACTCCGTCCTGCTCATGCACCGCAGGAAGGACCTCTGGGGCCCCGACGGTAAGCTGGACCCTACGCTTCCGGTGCGCCCTCGTCGCTAACCAGCGCGCAGCCCTGATGTTCGACCCGGACCGCTTCCTCGACGAGCGCGTGCAGAAATACCTCCTCCCGAACCCGTTCATCTTCCTCCCCTTCAACGCGGGCCCGCGCATCTGTCTCGGACAGCAGGTACGCTCGCCCCTCCCCGATGTTGTTATATCGAGCTGACCGTAGCGCGACACACAGTTTGCGTACAACGAGATCTCATTCATGCTCACCCGCCTCCTGCAGCGCTTCTCAGGTATCGCGCTGCGACAGGACGCCCACCCGGCCGCGGCGCCGCCCCCGGGGGTGGAGCGGAGCCCGTATGCGGTCGACGGGCGCGAACGCGTGTGGATGCGGAGCCATTTGACGACGTATGCGAAGGTATGTCTTTGTCATATTGCTATGCACTTAGCATGGCTGATAATTTCGTGCGTGTAGAACGGGCTGTGGGTAGAGATGGAAGAGGCAAGCCAGGAATAAGGCATTTGGGCAGCGCGGTAGAGTGTCATGTATTTGTATCGATACGAGGTACGATGATGAGGTTTTAGCGTTGGCTACGAGCCCGTTTGGGATCGGCTATAAAATTGTTGACGTTCATACAAGCGCAATGTCCTCCCGAGGATACTCTCCGCCCATGAGATCTCGCCACAGCTCACGTACCGCCTCCGCCGGCTCTCCACCAACGTGGGACTTATCCCATAACATGGAAGGAAGAGAGAAGAACCCAACTCTCCGATAGTAGGTGACGTTCTCGTGCGCCGCCTCTTGACCCGGCGAGTCGTTCGATCTAGCAAGAGCGACGATGATACCCTGTATTCCGGGAATCGCTTCATCCTCGGGGCCCCATCGCATATGCATCCCGGCTTGCAGCGGAACAGCCCACATAGTCCCCATTCTTCCGGTCTCTATATCGTCCGCGCCCGCCTTACAGTCGATCGTCGCCTCCCCTCGGAACGGCTTCGAGTCCATTTCGACCTCGCCTTCATCGTCTACAGCATTGACGTTGGCAGGCCACTGCTGGCGCTGCGCTTGTTGAATAGACTGCAGCAAGATCCCGCGGCTCAAGATATGGCGTGAGTCCAGACCTTCACGCCATTCAGCGCGAAGTATCTTGCATCGTAACAAGCTCGCGCGTAGGACCAAGATTCCGTCCGTCACCCGCCCGAACGGAAGCGCGGCGTCTTCAAGCGTGACCTCGCACCGAATGATCTCCGCGAGCGCGTCCGCTTCCCGATCCGCGCCAACATGCATGTCCCACCTGTATCCGACGTTCGGGGGGTGAACCTGTCCGTCAATCGACGCCCAAGACCACGACGGAGCACGGTATGCCGTGGGTCGATACACTTCCTCGCCAGAGAGTGTGTACCACCGCAGACCAGGGAAGAGCGCCGCGCGCCACATTCCGGCGACGTAGTCGGACTGCAGGACCTGGTGAAACTGCTCCGCGATCGCAGCGCACGCGACGAGCTTGTCTGACGGGAAGCTGATCTTGCGAGAGGTGTAGTCGTGCACGATCCATCGCCACGTCTCGTGGGCTTCCCGCCACTTGGCGGAGTCGTGCGGTAAAGAGGGCGGGTCTGGGAGGAAGAGCGCGGGGGGTAACAGCAGCCATCGGTATTCGTCGTTGCAGAACGCGCCGCCGATGCTTTGTGTGGACGTCTGACACCTGAACTGAATCGTTCTGGCGGTGAAGATGAGGGAGCGCGGGGACAGGAGGAACTCTTGCATGCACCAGCCCCGCGTACCGAGGAGTCCTAGCTGGTCATCGTACAGGTAGTGCTTTCCGTCGGGCGACCGTGCTAGTATGCTGCTATTGTCTGGAGTCAGATGAATGCTCCCCAGTTGCAGCTGTGGAGTGACAGTACGGTCTTCTGGTCGATCCGAAACAGTCCAGGTGGCAGAATCCGGCGGACAGAGGAACGGAAGTGTGATGTCGCCCATTCCGCGAGGGCCAGGGTGGAAATCGTTCAAGTCGAGTTGCGGGGTAAGAGATCGATCCTGGAGGAAGCCGTCGCTGACCTTCTCTGCGCTGGCGGCGATGATCGTGACATGTGCATAACGGTATATGCGGTGCATGCTCGCAAGCTCGCGCCGTCGGTCGTCGTCGTCGTCTTGAACGATGCACAGGGTGTCCGCCCAGAGGTACTGGAATCCCAACGCATGCGTGATGTATATAGCGTCTCGGATGGTGGCGGGGAGAATGGAAAAGTCTATTCCACGCTCGTACGCGGATACGTTGGATTTGGTGGTACTGTAGGGCTGGGGCTCGCCCCACACGTAGCTGAGGGCGAGGTATCTTCCGTGCTGATTCCTTTCGGTGAAAAGGAGTCGTGGGGCAGTGGGGTCGGTGCAGTCGATAAGGCGAGTGGGGAGGGTAGGGTCGACACTGACAGAGAGAGAGCCGCAGAGTTCGTGTCCGTGAACACACTCGTCAATACACTCTCTGGCGAGTGCTATGGTACGAGGAGACGCTACGTCTAGGATGGGGCTCCTCATGGAGATATAGGGTGCCGCGGGGTCATCTGTTGAATCATCCATGTCAGTTGCCGCTTTATTGCAACGAGGGCGCTGTTTCAGAGTAGGTAGGAACAACAACATACCCGGAGAAGCGTGTACAAGTGCATTCAGGTTGGGGAAACCTCCATTGATACGTATGTCTAGCATTTGGATCAACTCCGGACCTATCAAAGTACCGCCAGATCCGCCGCACTCCAACATGATCTTCAAGGGATTATCCGCGCCAGTGGAATTGTCGGTGCGGTCCATCTGCCAGTGCACCGTGACCACAAGTAGAAGTTGGCACCACACGCAACCTGCGATGGCACGAGACTTCAGGTCTGCGAGTGTTGTGAGGTACGAGTAGCAGTCCTTCCACCGGGGTTTGAGGAATGGTTCCCCCGTCGGGCTCATGGCCGGGACGGGAAGCCCCAGCTGCATAGAAAAGTGACCCTCCCAACAGGATTGACAGATAGACGAAGGTTTAGGTGGCTGCGCGAGCCCATCGACTCTGTCCTCAGAAAAAAAGGGAAGCTGAGAGAGGGTGGTGGCGTGCATGACTGTAGGAGATATCGAGGAGGCTGAACGATGGGCAGTGAAGTGAACTCGATAGTGAGAGAGCCAGGAATGGAGGTTATCGCGGTAGACATGTCGATCTGGTCGTCCTCATTGTTTCGACGCGTGTAACATGAGGTATTAGTCAACCTTGAATACGTGAACCGACTCGCACATACCATCATTGCCCACGCGACTGTCTCATCATACTCACATGTGGCAGCATGAGCTCCAGGCTGACTCTCGTGACTTCATTTCCCGACGACTTAAGCCTCGCGGGTGAGAGGATAATGTATCGGACACATGAATGTGTAAGGTGTCTCTTGGAAGACACGCCGTAGTTGCCGCAGGAGGACATCTGACATGCATACAACAGAGTGAGCAGGTCGTTACAAACGTGAACAAAACGTATCAAAGTCGTAACCTGTCATCAATCTCGTACCAGCTCCTACTTAACTGTCCGCCATCCGCGCACCTAGACCTTCTCAATAGCACTTGTCAAAATCCCCACCGCCGCTCCTCCGCGCGTACCCTTGGCTCTCGACGAACTTCTCGAGCGCACACAGACCGCCCTTACCCCCACAAAACTCCAGCGGCTGCTCCTGGTCGTTCACAAGCACGCGCACGTACGCACCCTCGCCGACGCGCCCGTGCTCCGCGTCCACGCACGCCAGCCGCTCGACGACCATTCGCGCTGAGAACGGCACCATGCGCGACGCGACCCACTTCTGTCCGGCGGGGTGGTCGGGGGCGGGCAGGTGGCGCGGGTCGAGCGGCCTGCTGATGTTGAAGAGCCCCATCGCGGCGTAGACGGCGACCATGAGGTTCTCGTGCGTGAAGTCCGCGTAGAGCACGCGATCGAGGGGGAACTCGAGCGACGCGTTGTGGGTGGTGCGGTCCTTGACGGGCGTCCCCGTCAGCCGCGCGAGCAGTTCGTTCACGTAGCCCACGCCTTGGATGGGCCCCAGTGGCTCTCCGTATCTGTAGGAGCGCGCGATGAGCAGACCTGCCAGGAGGCAAAGAAGCAGAAGCACAAGGAGACGTACCCGGTCCTGTAGTACTTCTCGAGGTCGCCGGTATACTCGAACGCGCGGAAGTCGTCCTCGGTGAACATAGAGCAGAACGGGCTCAGCGCCTCCTTCGCGACGCTCTCGAACGGGCACATCGCGAGCAAGTTAAACACATCCACGTTCGTGAGATTTACCCCCGGCGCGCCCTTCAGCAGCCGCTTCGTGATTGGGGGCGCGAAGTGTGACATCCAGATGCCCATCTCGTGCGAACCGTTGTTCGCATTCGGACAGTCGTTGTTAAGCGTGTTGTTGTACTATGGTGCGTGCGCGGTCAATTGGAGGCGGCTATAGGTAAACCTGTGATCGGACACATACCTCTTCGGAGATGATCTGATTGAGGTAGGGCTGGTAGCGTTGGTGGCTCGCCGCCGCAAACCCGACGGTCCAGTTCGTGGCGGTGGAGATGACTCGTGGTGCACCGGCCGCGCGAACATACGGGATCTGTGTCGAGTTCACGAGATGCGCATATCGTTTGAACGCGACCTGTCCCGCCTCGAATGTCCTGCATGAACCCAGATTAGGTATGTGCATACACTGGGCTCGCGGGCACTTACTGAGCAGCTCCGAACGGTACAAGGTCATCGGCACCGAGCTCGTATTCGTACTTCTCGAGGAACTTGAGCCGTTTGTCGCGGAACTTGTCGGCGGCAGCGAGGTGCTCGACCGCTTGGGCATAATTCTCGCCGTCCTCGGCGTTCGGGAAGCGTGCTCCGTGGCGTTGCAGCTGTATAAGAGGCAAGCTTGTATCGGCGCGTGCTTGTAAACATATTCAAGAGAGATGACGCACTATGTTGACCTATCAAAGACAAGGTGTCAGCTCCGTACATGGTGTAAGAATCAGTAGCGGGATGTCGGACTGTCTGGCTAGCATAGGCTGTACAGGGCACAGATACATCCCACGGGGTCTAGGCCTCTTGAAACGCGCTCTGGCGCAATCGAACCTTGCTCAAAGCTTTCGTCACCAGCGTTCTCGGCATAAGATAACGCTTCCCCGACCAATCACATCCCCGCGTCCTGCTCACACGACCAAGAGGGTGTATCCCGACTGCATCGCCTGCGCAGGACCCGGACGTAAGCCCTCGCCCTGCCCCACTCCACATCCCTCGCTGCCACACCGGTGCACGACAACTCACCTGAGTGATATTGCACCCCGCAGGCGGCGCACGGTACTCGTCCACAGGGTGCCACGGCGAATACTGGGCCCACTTCGTCTGCAGGCCCTTCGGCACCCCCGGCAGCGGTGGCGCACGCAGCACGCCCTCCGCGCCTACATGCGTAGCCTCCCCATCCGCCTCAGGAAGTTCTGGAGCGGCGGGCGCGTCGTGGTGGAAGTACCACGGCCATGTCCAGGCGAAGTACGCAGCAAAGATGACGAGCGTGACGGTGGTGCGGATGCAGCCGTTCGTGAGCCACGCGCGTCGCGGGCGCGGCTCCGACTCTGCGGGGTCGGCGTGCGTCGGTAGAGGGGGCGGGGCGCTCTTGCTCGAGGAGCGTGTCGGCATAGCTGGGGAGGTAAGGATCGGGAGAGGGGGGAGGATTACGGAACGTCGCGAGCATGATTGGGCGCGCGAGGGTTAAAAGGAGCTCGAGAGGGTGCCGCGCGCGTTGGAGCGCGAGTGCGTGAGGTGCATCTGCGATAATGTGATGTCATAGAGCGCCCATTCGTCGCGTCCTTACAGTGGTGTGGCGATCGGCGACTCCGAGTGCGGCGGCTAGGTTGGATGTGGTAAAGTCTGCGGGCTGGGGTCAGAGATGGAAATACGTGATATTGACGGACGGGGAGGTATCGATACATCTGGAGAGGGTGTCCATGGAATACAGCGGAGAGGGATCAGAGAACATGGATACATGGGACGCGCATGCATATGCGGGACAGTGAAAGTGAGAAGCGGCAGGAAGGAGGCATGGGAGAAAAGAGACAGAGTTAGATAGCCACCCTGCTCGTCGACGGCGCATACGGGTCGAACGGCGCTTTCTTCGCAGCCCGGCCCTTCTTGATGTTCGCTTTCCCTATAACCCGAATACGCAGTCAGCATCGGCGCAAAGTCGTAGACAAAGCTACTCACGAGTACGGCGTTTCCGCACCGGCTGTACAAGGTCCACTCCGTCCTCGTCCCCCGAGTCCAGCTTGCGCACCTGGTCACTGCGTACCTTGAGCAGGCACCCGCACGAAAGACATGTGCAGCCCTGCGCGCCGGTGTCGTACTCCGAGACACGCAGCAGCGCACGCAGGTACTCGTCCCTGAGCTTCGCGATCTCCGTGCAGAACATGCGCTTCCCAACTGCGTCCTGCGCCACTTCCGCAGGAGCTGCAGGCCTGGCCTTCGCCAATGCGCGGGTGCTGGCAGCGGCGGGCAGCGGCGGCGACGGTGCGGGGTACTTGTCCATGGCGCGCTCGAACGAGACTATTGCAGCCTGCGCGAGCGAGTTCTCGTCGGCCGCGTCCTCGGGCGCAATGTGTGGGGCGATACAGTTTATGTAGGCGGCGAGCACGTTCGGCACGGTAAGCTCGTGCCCGCGCTCCTTCACGGTGGCGATAGCGTGTTCGATGTTTGTGTGCATTGCCATGGCGTGTGGTTGTGTAGGGTGTAGGTCAGATGGTGTGAGGGGTGTGGCCGGCGTGGGGTGGTGGTGGTCGCGGATGAAAGGATATGTGCGAACGTGCGACGTGAAGGAGAGCTGGTTGATGTTGGGTGAAAGTGGGTGAAAGGCGTATTTGGACGCGCGATAGAAAGAAGCAGGTTATATAGCCGCAGCCAAGGACAAAGACGGTTGATTGGCCTCGCCACAAGAAGCCAGGATCCGGTGCTGCAGCTGAAGACAAAGGCCGTGCCACGAGGACACAACGCTCGAGAATCGTGCGAGGCTGTATCTTCTGTGGACAGAGTGGTACAGGTTTTGGACACAAGCTCTCGAGTCACTCAGCGTCGTATACATAGTCGCCAGGAAACTGCAAGTCGGCCAATCGCAAGAGTACCGCAGCAGTCTGGAGACCAGGAGGGTGGGTGGCGTACTGCGGTACCGCCGTATATGTCGACCAGCAGACCAGTTCTCGAGCCTCGCTAGAGCCCAGAAGTCGTCGGATGAGGCGAGAAACGCACTGAGCACATCGTCCTTGTTTTCGTCGTCGTCGTTAGCAGCCAACAAGCAATACACAATCCACCATCGACAACGACGTTCGCGACGGTGGGCAACAGGCGCCCATACAGGGAGGTCCGTGCGTGGTCTAGATCAGGGCTCGGCAAAAGCCGAAGACTATATAAACCGCCACGCGCGCCTCGTTTTCTTAACTACGCCCAGATAAATTGGCTCGCTGAATGCTCTCTTCGACCTTCGTGACGCCTCATTCCCTGGGCAGAGCATCACTCCCTTAACATCCTGCGCGGCTCTTCCAAAGAGGGCTGTGTGGCATACGACGCGTTTGGCGATTCAGGTTCTTGGTGAAGGACGGGTCGAGATCGGGGGAGGACATGCCATGCGCTTGTGAGTGGTCATAGCGTTAACGATTCATACTGTGTAGTTGTCTACTTTGGAATAGAATGGACGTTGTGCTACATCTCAACGAGAATGCTATCAGAAACGTTAGGGGGCATTTGTGCATGTCACGGATGAGATCTCCGTATACGCACGGCATGTCAGACGCGTCAAACAACGCATACACCCAGACAAGTTTCGCTCAGCTCGCCGCGAGGTATAGCAGGAGAGCACAAAGGTCATTCACGAATCTGTGTCAAAAATCCTCAAACTTGCAGAGGTGTATCTCGACGGTCCGAGGTAGGTCCGAGGTACCCATCGAAGAGGTCCCGTGTGCTGCTGTCGAGCTTTGGAAGACCCCTGGTGCAAAGGAGTAGCCATCTTGTCTTCACCCTCGACTGCGCCTGTGCGAAGACATGGCTATCGACAACCAGCAGGTTTCACATTCACCTCCAAACGCGGCGCTTCAAGATGCGCGAGCCTCTACCATGCTCCTCGATCAATCGTGGGTTTGGAAAGAGCGCGACCCCTCCATTCCCTCCGTGATCGATGAGGTCAATAGCGATACGAAGGGATGGACTCCCGCTACATCCTTCCCATCCGAGATTCACGCAGAACTTATCAAGGCGAAACGCATCCCAGATCCGTTCGTGGGGTTCAACGAGCATGAGGTGCAATGTGAGTCCATATCTCCCACCAATTATCGATGCACCGCTAACAGGAATCATGCGCACAGGGGTGGGCGAACGCGAATGGCTATATCGCACGTCATTCGAGTTGGAGGTAGAAAGCCGAGAACGCAGCCACTTTGAGCTTTTGTTTGAGGGTCTGGATACAGTCTGTGACGTCTATCTGGTGAGTGCAAGCCGCCGTATACCGATGGTTGCACCCTACGGTTTATCGAACCCGCCGATTCGCACAGAACGGGGCGCATATATTAGCAGCAGACAACATGTTCCGCGCGTACTCGGTAAGAAGCCCTCGCCTTCCTAAAGATCTCATCCTTCGATACGACCACCCGTGTAGGTTTCCGTGCCCAGGTCTTCTTTGAAGGACGCGGGAAATAGCCTTTTGCTTCATTTCAAGTCCGCAAAGCTCGTCGCGAAGGAGCTCGAGGCGCGTTACGGGCGCGTGCGCGCTGGCTCCACCAACCTCGGAGACCCGAGCCGGGTATATCTTCGCAAGGCTCAGTACTGCTGGAGGTAAGCTCGTCCATCTGCCGCCTGAATCCGTGCTCACTCATTCACGACTGGAGGTGGGATTGGGTGCGTTCTACGCAGTGTCTGTCGAAGCCAAACGCTCAACTCTTCTGTTATAGGGTCCTGAGATAATGACTTGTGGGCCGTATCGCCCCATTAAGCTGCTCGCATATACTTTGCGCATCGCATCAGTCTATACACACGCACTTGTGTCCCCCGCTCCAGAGCTCGCTGCTACTCTCAGGGTAGACGCGACACTGGCGGGAGACGTATGGTTGGCGCGATATGTTCGAGTTACCGTGCTCGACGGGATCCGGGTCCTCGATACCTTTTTTGAGGCGTACGACAATTCACTAGAGGAATGTAGCTTAGCGCTGGAAGGTATCGTCAACTCGGACTTTTCAAAGAGGGTCCAGTTGTGGTGGCCGGTAGGATATGGGGAGCAGTATCTATACGACATAGTTGTGGAGCTCTTATCAGATGTACGTCCGTTTCAAGCGACTGCTGCTCCTGGGGATGGGATTACTGAACCCGTCCTGTCCTTCAGGACTTTCAAGTGCTGGACAGGCAAAGCAAGAAGGTGGGCTTCCGCCGCGTCGAGCTCGTCCAAGAGCCTCTGGATGAGCCCGACCGCCATGGGAAGGGGACGACGTTCCCATTCGAAGTGAACGGCGTCCGAATGTTCATGGGAGGTATGTCATGAAATGCTGCTCTCCGTATTCGCAGGTAATGATGGTCTCGCGTGCTAGGCTCGAACTGGATACCTGCCCATAGCATCCTCACCGAGCTGCGCGCCGAAGATTATCGTGCGTGGCTCACGCTGCTCCGCGATGGCAATCAGAACATGGTTCGCCTTTGGGGTGGTGGGGTCTATGAACCGGATTGCTTCTATGACATCTGCGACGGTACGTCCCCAGTTTGATCCCATCGCATCATCGCTGATTATGCACCCGTTCGCGCCAACAGAGCTTGGTATCCTAGTTTGGCAAGACTTTCAATTCGCTTGCGGCGTCTACCCCGCGCACCCAGAATTCATCGAGAATGTGCGGAAGGAGGCCGAGGACAACATTATCCGCTTGCGGCACCATCCATCGCTCGCGCTGTTCTGCGGGAATAACGAAGGCGAGCTGCGCGCCGACCGTCCTTGCGGCGACAGAACTTACGCTGACAGATCCGCATAGATTACCAACAAGTCCTCCAGTGGGGTGGTACGTTCCGACCAGCATCATCGCTATCCTCGTCACCTTGCATCATCCTGACATACGCCGACAGATGTCGCCGACCTCCCCGCACGCGTTCTCTACGAAGACATCCTACCTGGGATCGTCGCCGCGCTGTGCGACCCCCCGATCCCGTATCACCGCGGCTCGCCATATGGCGGCGAAGGCTGGGACACGTCCGACCCGACTGTCGGCGACATTCACCAGTGGGATATCTGGGCGGGCAAGGAGCGCCCGTGGCAGGAGTACGCGTTCCGGAATGGGCGGTTTATTAGGTACTCTACACCCATTCTTCCTCGCCCTTGACTATCATTGATGATGTGCGGTGCGCAGCGAGTTTGGCATACCGTCGTTCCCGGATATCAAGACGGTCGACTACTGGCTGGACGGGAACGTCAAGGAGCGCTGGGCGCAGTCCAGGCTCATGGCTCAGCATAACCGCGCGGGCAATCACGAGCGGCGATTCGCGATCGTCATGAACGAGAACTTCAGGCTGACGGGCGATCTTGAGACGTACGTCGAGCCTTCCGACAGTACCAGCTTGCTGAGGAATCAAGCATTGCTTTGGCCAGACACGTATACAACACTCAAATCCTGCAGTCCGAGGCAGTAAGTTTGGCGTATAGAATGTGGCGGCGCGAATGGAGGGGAAGGGGCAAAGAATTCGTGAGCACCGGTCTTCCCAAGGTCTCACCGCCCATGAAGCTCACTAGGAACAGACTGCCGGCGCACTGATCTGGCAGCTCAATGACTGTTGGCCGGTCGTATCGTGGTCCATCGTCGACTTCTTCGTGAGTGCTAGATCGATGTCTTGGCGGGATATCGCGCTCAGACGTCCGCAGAGACGCGCGAAGCCGGCGTATTACACCATCGCGCGCGAGCTGAAGCCGATCACAGTCGGCATTATCAGGAATGTCCGTACATGTCAATCCGAGTAGCGGCGACGCCCCGCTGAGCTAGTCTCCGTATTCATCAGGTCACACAGAACCGCGAGAACGACCGCCCGAAGCAGGTACGCACCGATCGATAATTACCATCGCGCGCCTGTATGACCACTCACTGATCACATCGCCGCCTCTTCCCCGCAGTTTTATGAATTCGGCGCGTTCCGCTCGGTGGGCGCGACTATCGAAGTCTGGGGAACGAACAGCACGCTCGAGGCGCGCGCGGTGCTCCTCGAGCTCCGCTGCTTCGATCTGTATTCCTCCTGGATGCACACCGAGACCCGCTCCGCCACGCTGCTGCCGAATCAGTCCACCGAGCTTCTCGCCGCGCCATGTCCCCACCCACCAATTCCAGAACTTTCATCCACACGCGCGACGGGGGCGGTCACGCCGTCGCACTCCGTCGTCGTCGGCGCGCGCCTCATCGCCCCAGAATCCGGGGAAGTCCTTGCGCGCTACGCCGATTGGCCGCAGCCGTTCCGGCACGTCGATTTTCCTGATCCCGTGCTCCGCGTTGTAGTCGACTCGGAAGGCGGGACGGTGTCTGTGGGCGTCGAGAAGCCCGTGAAAGGCTTGTTCTTCACGGTGGACCAAGGGGAGAGCCTCCTCGACTCTGGGGAAACGGTGAGATGGAGCGATAACGCGCTGGATGTCCTGCCTGGAGACCCACAGACTGTGGAGGTGCGTGGGTTGGAGGGACGCGATACGAAACTCAGAGTGGCGTACATGGGATGTGAGCGCGGTATACCGATCTAACGGCGGTCCGGACGGAAAGTAGGTTCGTATTTATTCCACAGCACTTGTAAACGCTGATCATTGTACGAAGTTCTAGGTATTGAAGTCATGTGGTACAATACCAAATTCAACGACCACTTCTGCTCGGTCGTCGAGATGTTGTGCGGGCTTCTGCTTCGTTGCACCCTCTTCGACCACAGATGAACACGGCGACGGCGCCTCGGAATGCCGCGACCCTGGCGCAGATTAGGTTTCCGAGAATCAAGGCTCTCATGCAAGATATGCAACCGCGAGAATGAGTTACTCGCCGTTCCGATGTGTACGGGGTGACATGCTCTACGTATCCCATGGACACTACGATCGAAAGACACCGAGGTGAGCAGCTAAAGCCACTATAGTTCGTAACTCGATGACAACTAGTTTCAGGTGTCAGGCTTAACGGTGTTGACTGCTCCTTTCAACTCAGGAGATAGTCGGTCTTAACTCTCAGGAACTACCGCGACGTACATCGCTTTCCGGGGCCGCCCTTCCCGCGGGCTTCATCACGAGCGTTTATTGGGTGGCTGCCAGCGTCTCCTCTAGTCGACCTCGGCCCCGATGGCCCTACCGAATAGGCCCTGCGACGTAACGGTACACATACATTAAGGTCCAACCGCTGTTGGCATTCGATTTACTGTTGCTGTGCAGTAGTCATTACGCACGGCCAAACGCTGCGGTAAGTGTCCGTTCTTCCTCCATCAGGCAAATGCCAAACTGTCCGCTGTTGACGGATGCGCCCAAAACAGGTCAGTCCTGTCAGTAGATTAGTCCATTCCCAGGCAATATTGAGTAGGAACCATCGCCCCGGAGTCGAAGGATGTATGGACGACAGGTGTGCCGACGTCCTCGATGGACCGGGGCCGCTGATAGCGTAACCGCCTTCTTCTTACCCGACTCCGCGCTGACAGCTCTTCCGACACGCCACGGAGGCGTCTCGCACAGGAATCGTCCATTCCGACAAGCCATGCTACTTGCAGTCTCCCAGGCGAACTCCGTGTACATCCGGAGGATGGCATATAATGCCTGCTGTCGCGCGTGCAATTGAGATCCCTCCCCTGCTTCCTCCCCAATTCACTCCCCCTCATCCAGGTCCGCGTCACCTCCGCGATGGAGAAATGGCCTGTGGATCCCTCTTCCAGCCATGTCGATGACAGCACGATAGTGGCTATGTCCAAGGAAACCTTTGAAGCGGAGTCGAATCCCCCACCAATTGAGACCGCGCGACCACCTTGCCCGGACGGCGGCCTGCAAGCATGGCTTACTGTATTCGGCGCGTTCCTGGCACTCTTCTGCACGTTTGGGCAGTTGAACTCGTTCGGTACTTTTCAAACATGGTATGCGGAGCACCAGCTACGCGATTTGCCACCATCGACTATTGCATGGATCGGATCATTACAGCTGTGGATATTCTTCTTCTCGGTCAGTCCTCGCTTCCGATCTTCGAAATATACACACTCACGTCGCTTCGCGCTAGGGGGGCTTCATTGGTCGAATATTCGACGCCCGCGGACCACGAGTTATCATGATCCCTGGGACTATCGTGCTTGTGTTCAGCACTATGATGACTAGTCTCTCCTCAAAGTACTACCAATACGTGCTCACCCAAGGCATACTATTTGGTTTGGGTGTCGGGATGATGTACGTGTCCCGATCTTGGCTACTCCCGGACACTTCCGAGATCTGACGGATCTGTAGGTTCTATCCCTCCCTCGCCGCGATCTCAACACACTTCGCCAAATATCGCGGCACCGCGCTAGGCATTGCCATCGCGGGCTCGGGCGTAGGTCGGTCGCATTCTTCAGGTCATTCGCTCCGGTCTTCAATCATCTCCTTCAGGCGGAGTCGTGTATCCAATAATGTTCCAGCACCTGTTTGAACGCGTGGGCTTCGGCTGGGCTGTCAGAATCTCGGGCTTCATCTCACTAGCCGCATGCTGCATAGCTGTGGCTACGATCACAAGCCTGCGTCCCCCCACGCAGCAAAAAGCGCCCCTTCTGGACCTCACTTTGTTCCACGACATTCCATTCGTATTGATGGTTGCTGGAAGCATCCTAATATGTCTCGGTTAGTATTATATGTTTAAAGCTTTGCGCAGGTCTCGCTTACACGCAAGCTTTTAGGACTGTTCATCCCTTTCTTCTACATTGCCGACTATGCCAAGGACCAGCACATCTCGGCAAACACAGTCTTCTACATTATCTCCGCTATGAACGGCGGTGGCATCCTCGGTCGCCTGCTTCCACCACTCCTCTCGGACGCCGTCGGCCGTTTCAACGTAATGGTGCCGTGCGCCCTCCTCATGGGTCTTTCCGCGCTTGTCTTCTGGATATTCGCCAAGTCACTTGTCGCCATCATCCTCTTCGCCGTCGTCTACGGCTTCTTCTCAGGCGCTTTCATCGCCATGCTCATCCCCTGCGTGGCGCAGATCTCGCATCTAAACGAGATCGGCACCAAGATCGGTGTCCTGTATAGTATTATTTCGTTCGCGTAAGTCACTTTCCATCACTTCAGGGTCGCCTTGTATGTGCGCTGGAACCAGGACGCTCATACTGTCGCATTTGCATAGCGCCCTCGCCGGCGGTCCCGCAGCGGGCGCGCTGCTCAGGGCAGGACATGGCTCGTATATCGGCATGATCGTGCTTTGCGGCGTCTCAAACGTCGCCGGCGCGCTGTTTATGCTGGTGGCCCGGCTTCGTCTGGACCGTCGGATCTTGGCATTGGTATGATGTGGCCGGACAGACATTGGACGCTCCACGACTCGTGTTCGCAACGCTGTATCACTAGTACACCTCATGCACATTAGCTCAGGACTTTCCTCTTGCGACGGACTGCGAGCGCAGCGGCCTCGAAGGGCCCGAAGAGCGTGGTGACGAACTCTGGTGCGAAGCACACGCGCGAACCTTCTGCATGAGTCGCTGAGTAGCGTTTGCGCACGAGAATGGTCACTTGACCGTCCGGAGATCAAACCTAGGAAGTAGATGTCGGTGCATACTTTCTCTCTACCTTAACCTTTTCTGACGAACTTGCAACACAGATTCACAATAAGACTGCAAAAAGACTGTTCAGTCAGGTCCTGAACACCAGGAACACATGAGGATAGCTACCGAAGAGCGGCGCCCTGAAAACCACTTCCATGGGCAATACGAAACTCTAACGAATGCCGAGCGGCCGTAACCCCGCGTGTAAACGAATCTGGAATTCTGGATCCTCATGCTACGTACCATTCCCTCCACCGGAAGCAGGCTTGCTGATTCTCTGCCGGCAACACCGAAACTTGGTGAGGAACTTCCGTGTCCAGAGCGGCGTAGAGCCCGTTATGTTAACCGCTCTACTCGCAGATATTCTCACGGAAGCGGGCGTGATCAAGAATGAGCCATTCCTATCCGCCTTCTGGGTTTGTTCTACCGCCCTGGTGCTATTCTCTCCTCGCGCCGTGTGCGCCGCGAGAATCCCTCGTGCACAAAGGTGGCAAATGGACGGGGCGTTAGGGCCCAGCCTCATGTGGCCGCTCGCTTCGCCTATATCACTCTGCGCAAGGCATGAAGTCCCGCAGAACTCCCTCCCGAACGGACCATGCCACTCCTCTCCAGAAGCGACACCATGTCCTCAAAGACAGAAGCCCTCTCGGACAAGGAAACCACTACGGTGACGACATACGTCGATGCCGTTCCCAGCACTCCTGAAGCCAAGTCTGCCGTGGAAGACCGAAGCTCGCCGTCCGACTCCCAAGCTTCTCTGGATGTCACAGCATATCCCGACGGCGGGCTGAAGGCCTGGCTTACTGTTTTTGGAGCGGTGTTGGCTCTTTTCTGCTGCGGCCAGCTCACCGCGTTCGGCGCGTTCCAGACGTGGTACGCCCAGAACCAGCTCCGCGATCTCCCAGCGTCGACGATATCGTGGATCGGCTCGCTGCAGCTGTGGATATTGTATTTTTCGGTGAGTACTCTTACACCCTGAGGCGCAGCCGAAGACAGGCCTCACCCTACCGTCAAGGGTGGCTTCTTGGGACGCATATTCGATGCCTTCGGTCCTCGCGTCATCCTGATCCCTGGATCGATCCTGCTCGTCTTGGCCACCATGCTGACGAGCGTCTGCACGGAATACTACCAATTCCTGCTCGTGCAAGGGTTTATGACCGGACTATCTTATGGCATGCTGTAGGTGTCCAACTACTTGTCCTCTGGAGCTCCTCTCACAGCGCCATTGCAGATTCTATCCGACGTTTGCATCTATTTCCACACACTTTCAAAAGTATAGGGCGACCGCGGTCGGCATAGCCATCGCAGGGTCCGGTGTAGGTGAGCCGGTCCCGACCCTGCATCATCTCCGTCGATGTTCATCGGTTTGCTTCAGGGGGTGTCGTTTTCCCAGTAATGTACCGACAACTCTTCGCACAGATCGGCTTCGGCTGGGCGGTGCGCGTCTCGGGCTTCATGTGCCTGGTGCTCTGCACAATATCGTGCGCGACGATTACGAGCCGCATTCCGCCAGGGCGAAAGAACGCGAAGCTCGTCCCGAGCAGCGAGGTCATCCGCGATACGCCCTTCGTGCTGCTCGTCGCGGGCTGCTTCTTTGTCAACTTTGGTAAGTCGACGCCCAAGCGCAGTTCCCCTATGGGCAGTGGGCCCCAGACTGACCACGACCTCCCTATGCAGCCCTCTTCATCCCGTTCGTCTACCTATCCAACTATTCCATATACCGGGGCGTGTCCTCCGGTACCTCGTTCTACATCATCTCGGCCATGAACGCAGGAAGCATCTTCGGACGCATTCTACCGCCTTTCCTCGCCGACACCGTCGGACGCTTCAACATTGTCGTCCCGAGCACGTTTCTCATGGGCACCTTCGCGCTTGTGTTCTGGATGTTCACCAGGTCCCTCGTCGCGATCGTGCTCTTCGCGATCGTGTATGGGTGCTTCTCCGGGGCTTTCCTGGCGATGCAGATCCCGTGTATTGCGCAGATATCGAACATCGAGGAGGTGGGGACGCGCATCGGCATCCTATACAGCGTTGCATCGTTCGGGTGAGTACATCCTTGGTCTCGGCGGTCTGAAGCCGAGTGCTGAATGTTGGTGTGTGATGCAGGGTTCTGGCCGGCAGCCCCGCAGCCGGCGCGCTTTTGAAGGCCGGAGGGGGCAGCTACACGGGCATGATCGTACTCTGCGGGATCGTCAACCTGCTTGGATCGTCGCTCCTGCTGCGATCGAAGTATGCCGTCAACCGCAATCTCCTTGCGCGTGTATGAAATCGTGCGGTATCGCAATTGGTCTGTACATTGGCTGTAGTCCTTCCACTTGGTATTTTGGTAGACCATGTACGGTAGACGTAGACTATTCAGAATCATCGAGTAATAACTCCCATATGCAATCTTTCGAGCACAGAAAAGTAGTCCATGCGAGGTATATGAACGACTAAGTCAAAAATGCACCCCGAAATTCATTATCGTAAAAATCAAAGCCTGGAAGGACCCGGAGAATACAAAGGCGGAGCTTCCGAGGGGACTTCTGACATCGTACTTTCTGGGTCTGTTCTCTGCCTCGCCCGTCCCAGCGCGTTCAACAAACCGGCTGTAACGCTCTTCCTGACCCGTGGGGGTGCTGTGCTTTCCGTAGACGGGGCAGGAGAGGGATTGTAAGTTGCAGCAACAGTGGACGCCCCACCCTGGCCCTCGAAAGCCGCTTCCGATTCCTCGACTGCCGTGGACGAACTTGCCGTTTGAGCGGATGGTCGGCGACCGGGAGCCGTGAAGGGTATGATCCTGTCCGCTTCGGACTGGTGCATATCTATATCGCGTTTCACGTTAAAGATATTACTGCCCTCAGGCCAAACCCTAGGACCAACACACGCACCAGCATCGACCAACTTCGAGTATGCCTGTCTCCTCCGCCTGACCACAAGGTATATGCCTAGCGCCATCAACCCGAGCCCCAGAACCGCCCCAAGCACCCCGCCCACAATCGGTGCCACGGACGTGCCTTGCAAATCCGATGCCGCAGCAGTTGCAGTGCCTGACGCGCTCGACGCTGAACTTGACGAAGTCGCGCTCGAAGAGACACTGGCACTCGCGGTCGCGTTCGCCTCCAGGTTCCCCGCAAGATTCTCGTATTGCTGGCTCGAGATCCGGAACTGCAGCCAGTCGAGCATGAACGGGTAGGCCTCCGTCGCACTGTCGACGACGAGTTTGAACGTGTGGTTCCCGTCCGTGAGCTGATCCTGCCAGCAGAGCGGCCTGGACGCCCAGAGTTTGATGCCGTCCTCGCTGCCGACGAGCCGTGCGGGGGTCTGTGGTGCGGGCACTTCGTCGACGTAGCAGATGATGTTTGGTTCGGGTGGGGCAACGGGCCCGATGTAGCCGTAAAGATAGATGGCAATGCCTGCACGAGATACCAACTATCAGGAATGAATTGTTAACAGAGAAATGATGGATTCGGGAGCATACCATTGAAAGTATAGGACGCGGTAGAATTGCCGTGCGGCGAGAGAGTGGTCTTCACTGGTTCCGAGCCCATCTTGCCGTTCGTCCATGTGTTGTCGTATACGATCTCAGAATCCTGCGCGTCGATTGAGACGAAGCGGTTGGCGCTCCTCCGTGCGTTCGCCATTCCGATTGGCAAGAAGCGGGCAAGGACTCGAGTGCAGGGTCAAAAAGAGCAAAGCGGTTGCAACGAGGGAAAGTCTCCATCACTGGGTCGAGGGCTGGGTATATACGTTACGAAGCGCTGATTGTTGCTCCGCAGGAGGACAAAGCGAAGCTAGCTCTTCTCACTGACATTCAGGCGAGGACGCCGCAGTGACAGCTGTGCCGTTAGTGGTGATCGTCAAACCACATACGTGATGGGCCTAGAGGCTCCCTGGTCTTTCTCCCTCTCACCGTTTGTTTAGCTGCAGCACAGCCTCGCGAGTGAGTGGAATTTTGGCAGTGCAGTGACATGATAGCGTCAACGCTCACCGGAATCAGACACCGAACAGCAGTTCCATGTGGTAGGATTGCAGAGTGCCTGCACACATACCATGACCGCGAGTAGTGCGCTCACACGGTCGACCATCTTGCTGTGCGAATCTGATCGTTACCTCGCACGTAAAGTTAAACTCGGCGGGGGTCTTCCTCATAACTTCTCAAGGCAGCCGGGAACTGCTGACCGCAATCGGAGAAGCTTCGAGCCCTTATGCACACCACAGATAATGTCTGGCAACAGAAGGACCGCGGTCAGACGGACGCAATACAAGCTGGAAAGAACTCACCTCTCTGCAATTGGGCTCCCCTTCGCGAATGCTTTGACAGGCTTGACAGGCCGCGCGATGACATAAAAGGCACGCTGGCCGGAAGATCTCCATCCGCATTTGAAAATCCGCGAAAGGGTCCTAAATGACAGTCAGCGTCGCCGGCCGCCTCGGGTTGGTGCCTCGGCTCGAGAGCAGTGCTGTGACGCGGATAGACAGCTGTGATGCGACTCAACGGGTGCAATAGGCAGTTGCACAAGAGAAGCATCGCGAGGTGTAAGGTTGCACACGATCTTGCGAAGAGACCATGTTGACTAGTCCACTGGTGATATGTTATGGTATAGCTGAAATGATTGATAGAGTAGGTGACGACTGGGAAGTGCGGGTCCGTCAACGCTCAGAATACCGTGGGGGCGCGTCTGAGGGCGTCAAGTCCTCTCTCCTGCTCGTGCGCCAACGGGTTACCTGGATCGCCGCCTGCATGATGTCGGCTATGCTTGTCCTCCGCGCTTTGCGTACAGCAAGAGTGGTTGAATCCGTCGGCCCAACCTTCTGGTACGTGTTGTGTCCAACTACGGGGTCAAGCACCGCCGCTTGTGGTACGTCGGCGGCCGCAGAAGAGGAGGCTGCTGTCGCCGTTGTGTCGGAGGACTCGGAAGGCACCGGTACAGATATCGAGAATTCGGGTGAGGGCAGGGCGGGCGCGACAGGCGTCAGTGATGAGCTCGACGCCGTGGATGGGGTATTTGAGAGATCGTAGTAGGTGCGTTTGTCCTCGACGCTGACCACACCCGTTGGTAGCGTAAGGACGAATGGTGTTACTGTCTTCGAGGATTTCCGCTCTGCAACGCCACGCCCGCGGTCAATCAAAAGTGACATACCCGCAGAGATGCGACTCACCGCCGTAGCTTCCCTCACCACCGAGAGACGTGTACGCATGCTGACGACTCCGCCTCCACCACCAAAACAGCGCGATCCCAAGGGCGACCAGCACTAACCCGCCCAACACCGCGCCCACGATCGCACCCACATTTGCCCTCCTATTCCCCTTCCCTGCGGTCCCGTCCTCTCCAGTCACCTCAAGCGTCGGAGGTGCAAGCGCAAGCCCCCAGTACTTCTTGCTCGGTTGGAACATGAATGCGTCGAGCATGAGTGGATAGTCGGCCGCCACCTCGAGCACGGTTGCGTTGATCGTGTGCATCCCGTCCGCGAGCCCCTGGCTGTCGAAGATCGCATAGAACGTCCAATCCTCCGCGGCGGGCGGCGTGACCGTGTCCGCGAGCGCGCCGTCAATCGCAAACTGCACCGTTGGAGGCGTAGTGTGGTTCGCAGGTGCGGCGAGTGCGACGACGATGATCCGTGTTCCTGTATGCAACGTCAGGTTCGGTTCTGTCCTACACCGGAGAGGGGAATGCAGTGGTACGCACCGTCGAATTCCATCGAGACCGACGCATTGGGCGTTGAGGACGTGCTGATGCTATTGCCAAAGCGAGTCTTGCGGGCCCAGCTGCCCTCATACTGCACCGCAGAGTCGCGGTCGTCGATGAGCATCAAGCGCGAGTTTGCCTCACTGTAGGGCATCGCCATCGTTCGCGAATAGTGAAACGACGGATAGAGAAAGCGCTATGAAAGAGAACGTAGGCGAGGTGTAGGGGAGGAGGATGAGAGGGAAGAGTTGCAAAGGCGTCGCTGGCGGCGACATTGCAAATAGTAGACCGCCCCGTGCCCGTTGGCCGAGCACCACCGGCGATCTTCTCTACGCGGGGCGCGACACCGCAGTTTAACAAGGAAACATCGACGATGGCGATGCAGCAGACATGCCTGGCACGGCATTCAAATGAAATAACAAATCCAGAGCGCGACCCAACCCGACATCTCAGCGCTCTGTTCTCACCTTCTCATCATGTTCCGCTAATGACGGCAAGTGGTGTCACCTCACCGCGTACTCGCCGAGGGGTGTGTGTGTGTCTGAAGACGTGTCATTGTAAGTGCGAGGACACAGCGAGGGAGGGATGGCGAGAGAAGAAAGCGACGGGTACACTAGGGGGAGGTGCGCAGGCCGAGCCCTGCAAGCATACAACAGGAAAGTGAAGCGACTAAATGGGAATATGATGGCGGGAGCGCGTATACTTGACTAGTGGTAGTTCAGAACGTTTCTTCTTCGTCTACGCCGGCCTCGGGCACCTCGAAGCCATCCTGCTGGGGGCCTCAGTTCGGGGAACGAGAGGGATGAAGAGAAAGGGGACTGACCTCGGTTGAGTATAGGATCTTCTGGATGTCGCGCAGGACTGGGTCGTCCTTCTCTTCTGCTTGCAGCACCTCCATTTGCTGTTGCACGAGGATCTCGATGTCGCGCAGCTGAATCCGAGGTCAGTAGTCTTGCACACAGGGTGGGAGTGGAGGGGGCTGGCAGTACGACGAAAGTGACGCGACGCCAAGCTAGAACTGACCTTCGCGAAGTAGAAGTCACGCTCCTTCTCCAGCCCCTCCAGATGCACGTTCATCTCCCTCAGCTGCGCCTGGAGATTCTGGAGGGCCTCGTTTGGTTGCGTAGATCCCGAGCGGTGGCCAGTGATAGGCGTGCGGCCGCCCGCTCTAGAGCCTCCTGCATGCAAGTTGCCGCCGCTTCCGCGGCTCGGGGCGAGAGGTGCAATGGTAGCGGGTGTGTCGGTGGGGACGCCACGTCGCCGTGCGACGGGGTCGTAGCCCTGACCGCCGTAGTTGGTGTCCCAGAAGCGCTTGGCCCATTGAAGGAACTCGAGGTTATCCCTGCGGATTGGGAGCAATCATGAGTGGGAGGATAAGTCAGGCGAGGACGAGCCACATACTGCATCTTGCACTTCACGAGTTTCTCCACAGGTATAGGCTAAAAGAAATAAGAAAAAGGATGCATTTGGGGTAGGGAGAGGACGGACCTTTTCAACCTTGTGAGACCTGAAGACGTTCTGGAGGATTTTGAAGTTCGCGATGAACTCGTACTCGTGCTTCGCGTTCATCTTGACGCGTGCCATAGGGACATCGCCTGTAAATTCAAGCCATATATTGACACGTTGATACCTCCCGTATGTCGGAATGAAACAAGGCAGCACTGACCGAAGATCGAGTCCATAACCTGGCAGTATGCGCCACCCGTGCCGCACTGCTCGACCTTGGTGTAGTTGATCTGCAGCAGGTCGTTGAGCCATGCCAGAAGCTCCGAGCGAGACTCTCCCATGTCGACGACGCGTGAATACGGGGTGTAAGAGGGCGGTGAGGTGGTGGATGGTGGACGATGGGTATCAAGAAGTTCCTGCCGCCTGCCGAACGCGTCCAGAACGGGCGTCTGTTAATGACGATCGGGCGCTTACAGATGCATTGTTTCCCGCTAACCGAGCCACACAACTTGTCCTTCTCCACCACCATCCCCTCTTCATACTCTGCAGACATTCTCTGAAAGGTAGGTATTGCATGCATATCTAAACAATGGATGTCGAACTCATGATAGCTCGATAGCCCGTCTAGATTGACAATCCGCACGACGAGGACTAGAGCTGCAGCCGCCTACTCAAGCAGCGCCACTCGCAAGATTTGCAGTACTCTCGTCTCACCCTCTTCGCTCCCTCAGAGCTATACACAGATTCATACTCTTGTAAGTGTCATATGTTGTACCTCTATTGCATTTTAGACCGGCTCATGCCTGTGTTGCACACCAAAGCGTTCTGGCAAAGTAGGCGCTTACCTGTGCACATTCCAAGCGCCCAGTACCGAGCTCGAGTCTGCAGCGATATACGTAACTTGGAGGTCAGTACACAGTGGCACGCACTTCTTTTCTGGCCCGTCACCAGACGGTAAAGGATACAGAGCATACTTATACCGTCTGGCGACGAGATTCAGTCTTCTCCCGCCTGCGCATCAGCTCGGCTCCCGACTCGGAATCTGCGACGCTTCTGAGACCTCACGCGTGTTTGCGCTCTCTGTTGCCCCGCATGATGAGAGGATGCCTGGAGGAAATTCTTTCTTGCAGATAAAAGTGCGACCTAGGATTTTTGACGTGCCCTTTATCCTCTGCTTCTTTACAGCCTTTTTTCATGATGGGCATGCATTCATGGCTGGGAAGAGGGACATGCTAGCAGCGGGAGAAGAGTCTACAACATCTCCTTAGCATGTCCTCGGGCAAGTTACCGCGTTGTTCCCGTTATGTCTCTACCACCTTTTGCGACGAGTATTACCCCGTACTTCTTTCCTGAGAAAACCTAGGACATTGCTTAGTCTGAATTCCTGCAATTGACCCTACTCCAGGCAACGGCCGAAATCAATTTTAATCCCTGCACGGAAGTTTCAAATCTCCCACTGACCGAAATTCACAGGAGGATCACGCGCATACATATCATCAGCTTGAAAACAAAGTTTTACCCGCCTCTACATATACACCGCATACAACAGACCAAGTACGTCATAATAATGCTTTCACAGCCACGATGCGCTTATGCTTCGTTCAAGAGAGTTCCCTGGAAGAAATCATGGCACAATTACCACCGGAGGTGCTTAGCGCAATTGCGTCGTATGCCACCCCGGGCGACCTCCTCGTGCTCAGTCGTACGAGCAAGGGATTGCAGCGTGCAGCTGAGCCACGAATCTACGAAACCGTGATCCTCCGCGATGCGCAGAGCGTTTTCGTAGGCTGCCACGCCCTCCTCGCACGCGATGCCTATAGAGGCCCGTATGTCAAGCGCCTCTTCATCTACCAGGACGCGCAGCGAGTAACGGGACGCAACAACTTCACCAACGCCCCTCCGCAAATCTGGCTCGCGATCCAGCAAACGCTCACAAAGACCGTCAACCTCGAACGCCTCTTGCTGCATGACCCTACATGTTCGCATTCGTGGATGCTGGACCACGAGGACATCAAGTTCCAGCTGCGCGATGCGCAACTGCGTCTTCCGTGGGATGAGCCGATGGTCTCGTTCCTGCAAACGCAACACAAGCTGCTTTCCCTGTCCACCGAGGACGCGCGGGAGGACGGCCCGCTCTATCCGCTTGCGCCCAGCGCGCTGCCCGTCCTGGAGATTTACAGCGGACCGCTCCTTGTTGTGGCCGAGCTGCTCGGAAGTCCGCTCGTGCGGCTCCAGATGAAGGCGGACGACGACACCGCGCCGCTGATACCGACCATCGTCTCCGATCTGTCCAGGATCATGAAGACGCTCCGCAATCTGTGCATCCTTGGGTTGCCGGAGGAGCTCTCGCTCGAGGTCGTGCACCTCGTCTCGACCGCGGTCTTCGCACCGCACCTCCACTACTTGGGTATATTGCCGCTGCCAGGCATGCACCGCGAGGTGAGTGCCTCGACTGCTTCCGCTCCACACAAGGTTTGAGTTACGCTCTGACCACCGCCACCCGCCTAACCCTCAGTGGCACCATTTCCACCGCTGTCTGATGAAGCTTCCCGCGCTCACGCTGCTCGAGCTCGACGTGACGCACCTGCAACCACGCCCAAACGAATTGCTGCAGCGCATGATCCTCTTCGACCTCCGCATGTACTGCCCGACATTGCAGGGAGCCGTCTTCTGGATCGCCCAGCACCGCTTCCAATGGTACTGCCGCAACGGACAATGGGTGTGCAATCACCAGGGAGCGCGGTCGCAGGTGAACGACGGCCTGTGGCGCACCTAGTGCGCGAAGCCGTACATATTCCGAAGTCGCGCTCGGGCTGTGCGCATGCGGGTCGGAGGCGGGTATGATAACGGACCAAAGAGTGCGAGATGGTGCTAGTGCGGGAACGGCCGCCCAAACCAAATATCACGCTCGCGCAGGTGGGTGCGTGTGTCTCCGCGCGTGCTTTGTGGTCCGGTGCGTGTGTGCATATCTGACGCTTCATCTGGACAGACAGGCCTGGAAAGTGGGCAGCGATGTGCGCGGAGGGAACAGAGGGCTCGGGGCTCGGAGCCGTGTATTTGACTCTTGATATCAAGATAATCATAGCGTTCACCCGGTCCTTGCGTGCTTCGCGACTTCTTGCGACCCCGGAGCAGCGAGCGGCCAAGCGCCCCGAAGAAAGCAGCCCGCGCACACTCACGCGGGCGCACGCCGTGCGCTGATTTGCTTCCGCGCGGGACAGCGCCGGGGAAACCGTGCGCGCACGCTGGCGCCCGCGCGGTGCCTGCGGGGGCGTGCTCGCGGTACCCGGGAGAACGCGTCGGATCTTCCCCCGTGGGCCGTGGGCCGTAGTCCGCGGGAGTGTGCAGAGGTGCGCATGCGCCGAGGCTGACTCGCGCACCGATCCAGATATCCAGATTACAGTGGCGCCCTGGCCGGCACGCGCCGCGCGGGGACGCCTTCGCCATACGCGGGCAGAGAAGGCTGTAGTCGCAGCGCGTCTCCGGGACGCGAGGCGGCTGCGCCGTTCTCTTTATGCGCCTCATAATCTGCCCACACCGTGACGGACGGCAGTGCGTGGCGTCTTGCGTACTCGCGTCCCCGGCCATCTGCAGCGTCCTTTGTCCGTTTCATATCCCTCGCCCCCACGCGCGTGTCCCCATGTCTTCCTCGTCCGCATCCTCCTCTCGCTCCCTCGCATCCTCCCCGGCCTCTTCTCTTTCCTCCGCCTCCTCCGCGTGGACACCCACGTCCCTGCGCCTGAGCACCATGAACACCTCGGCTACGCGTCCGCCACCGGCGCACCAGCACGCCCCCGCACCGTCGACAATCGCCTCCCTGCCGAGCCTCGCGCATTCTTTGTCCTCTTTCCCCACAATGACCGTCGTCACGAATGACATGGTCCACTATTCCATGCTCGGCAGCACAAAGGGCGCAAGCGAAGCGAAGGTGAGCCCCGCATCCCTACCCCACCGCTTACGCCACCGTTTGTTCCTTCCTGTGCTGCGGGTCGCTGACGGGCGCCTCCTTTCCCCCTGCAGCTGAACTCAGCCCTGCGCAGAACGAAGCAACGACAGGATGCCGGGCCCGGTGCCAAGGTCAGTGCCTCCCATGTCGTGCTCAGCGCCGGCCGGCCGACTGAAAGCGACTCTACAGGTGTCCGCGTCGAACGCGAACCCCCGCGCGCGGTATCCCACGCCCGAGGACGACGAGCCGTTCCTCCTGATCGTTCCCAAGCGGTCTAAAGTAAGAGCACCGCGCGGGACCTCTGTCGCACGGTCAGAACTGACTGTTCGTCTGCAGGGGAAACAATCATCATGACACCGCCGAACCGCCCACACCACTCACATCCAGCGCATTATACCCCCACCGCCCCTCTCGTCGTGGCGTCATCTACCATAGCGTGGTTCCACGGCAGGCCCCGCCACTCTCACCTCTCACCACTCACCCTCGCCACCCCCCGCCCCGCTCTTCGTTCGTTTCTTGGGTCCTCGCTCTCGTCTGTTTTGCGCAACTCGAAGTCCAGCGGTCCTTGCTTATTCTTATGACACGGTTCGAAAGCGTTCGACGTAGCGTAGCATTTTAGTAATAGTAGTCAGGCAACACGGGTATCGATAGCAGAAGCAACTGTAGCACCAGTGTAAACGTAGTTCGTCATCGTTCGTAGCATCAATTCAGAGCAGTCGTCGCGAAGCAGTCCGTACAGGCAGATCCCAAGACTATGGAAGAGGCAAGGAAGAAGAAACCCGGCACACCTTATTCGCCGGCGAAGAGACGGATGAGCATGTACGTCGTCGAGCCGATGAATCGAATCACTACGGCGAAAACGGCAGTTCCCTATCAGCTATGTTCATCCCGCGACAGCGAACAGCACTTACACGCGAGACCTGCGACCGAGAACAGGATAAAGGCCATGTATCCGTTGACGGTGTTGTGCGCGCCCTTGTCGGACGCCTTGCCCGTCGCGGTGCTGCAAATCCGGGATCAGCCGCGCCCAAACACGTCTCATGTCGCGCAGCGGACGTACACGATGATGGCCGCAAGGAGCGCCTGCGATAGGGCAACCGTCAGCAAGACCGAGGGACATGGGCGGGCAAACTCCACTCACGTTCGATAGCGTCCACCACAGCAGGACCTGGTAGCCCCCGGATATGTCAGCACCGGATCACCTCATCTGTTCATAGACCTGAAACTTACACTGAAGACGGTGTTAGTCACCTCGTGGTACCCGGAGAAGGTCTGGGCGGAGAAGACTTACTTGGTTCGGAAGCTCCTGTAATAGTCCTCTTGCTGCGTCGCGGCGTCGGGCTTCGAGTCCGCCTTGGGCGGCTTCGTGGACAGCATGTGGATGGCGTCCTCGTACGCCGCGTTAATGTCCGTTTCGCCTGTCACAACCTCCACCTCCACTTCATTCTTGTTCGGCCCTGTCTTTACCACGCCGAGATCAGTCGAGACCTTGTTGTCGCCCTTGGTGCCCCACGAGACATCACTGCGGAATGCGGGGAAGCGCGAAGTTTGGTCAGCAGCCCTTGCAGGGCGGAAAACGATGACGACGATCAGACGCACTGGACGTTGGCAAACTGCAAGGGAAGTTCATCAGTATCACTCTCCGCGGACGAGCGGAAGCAAACGCACGGCATAGACGTTGAGGACCGAGATATATGAAGGCGCCATGAGCAGGTATTGGACGAACGACGTGATCATGTGCCATGGCTCGAACTACGGCCGTGATATCAGGATCAAATAGAAGGTGCAGAAGGACGCCCGAACGCACGAAAATGAGTGAGGCAAGGATGTACAGGCCGAGTGTCGCCAACAATGAGATAACGATATTCCTGAAGATCGAGTTCGTGAAGAGTGAGCTTGGAGTAAGAGGCCCATCGGTCTTGATGATGTTGTCAACCCCCTTGAAGGCCAGGAAGAACGCCACGATCTACAGGTTTCAAATGCACGTTGTTTAGTGAACCCGCGCCGCAGGCTGATAGAAGGGGTCGCACCGTCATATACACCGTGATGATCGCGAAGCCGATGAAGGCCAGAGTATAGCCCCATTTCGCGCCTTGTGGCCGATTTCCGAGCGCGAGGATATAGCACAAGATGAGCAGGCCGAGGTAGAAGTATTCCAGAATGACGTTGACGACGTGGATTCCGTTTCCGAGGTTGAATGACGGGTCCTCCAAAGATTCGCTCAGAATGGTGAACGAAATGAAGTAGTTTCCCTGCGGAACGCGTCAATACAGGCGAATTTGTCATGAAGAGCGACGTCACTTACGAGAGCGAACCAGGAAAAGAACAGGTTGAAACATTGATACAACAGTTCGACGTGGATCCAGAACTTGCGCAACCAAGAATGTGACGAGCGGTAGATGTAGTGGAACTTTACAGTACTGTGGATCGCGGCGAAGAAAGAGCCGTTCAACCACCGACGTCGCTGACTGATCAGCTCAGGGACCTAGACATATGTCAGCACAGGCCCGCGTCATGAAGCCTGAAGCGGGTACACGAACCTGGTCCGGAACATCCGTGACAGCGTAGGCAGACTTGACGTAGTGCAAGATCCACGCGCCGCCCCGCTTCGATACCAGCTCCCAGCACAAGATCTACAGCACATACATCAGGCATAACCTCGGCGAAAACGTCCGGGACGACTTACGCGGTCCTCCGCAAGGTACATGTTCGCTGTAAAGATGTCCGCACCAGCTCCGTGCTATATCATATGCTCAGCAGAGAGTACTCGTGAAGAAGACACGAGACCTTACCATCTTCTCGCCGAGGAAGTACTTCTGCAGCGGGCCTTCGCCCGTCTGGTCGTTCTGCAGTGCGATGTAGCGGTAGGCGCTGAACGCGCCAGGTAGAACGGTGATGTAGCCGAAGACGGACTCCCTTCGCGAAGAGGAAGGTCAGCGCATGAGGCTACCACCATCCCGAATCCACTCACAAAGGCTTGTCAAGAATGTTCGACATCTTGTACTCAAAGTTCTGCGCTGCCACTGCAAAAACACCGGTCAAGCCTCGGCCACATCCGCAGTTGAGAGCGGTGTCGTACCAAGGGGGTTAATCAGGTTCCGCAGATACTTGCCCTTCAGCGCGACGATTTCGCCGCACGCTCCTCCGACGTTTGAGTTGATGTCAAACGCTTTCCACAAATGGTAGATCGACGTAGGTCCGGGCATCGTGCCGACGTCCAGGAGCACACAGACGTTGGGCTGGAGAATCGGCCCGAACGCGTTAAAGAACCACCGGTGCGAGTTGATCTTTTTCTGGTTGTTCTCCTTCAGGCAGAAGATGATCTGTACCGGCATGATGCCGCGCTCTGCTCCTTCGAGCTTCATTGACGGCGTCACGGAAACTGCGCACAGCGGTCAATATCACGAGTGCAGCTCACGAAAATGGCGGACCGCACTCTGCGTGGTGTACTCATAGATATGGGCCGTCACAGGCTTCCCGTTCACTTTGTTCTAGACGCGCAGTAAGTACGAGCACGTTCGTGAGCGACATGACGGACGGACCTTGGCCACGCCTTCCTGGTACGCTCCCATGGCGGCAATAACGCTCAGCGTGCGCGAGTTGATTTTCAAACGGCCGTCGGACACGATACACACCACGACCTTCTTCCAGCCCTCCTTACCCCATGTCTTGCTCCGGTCGCGCTTACACAGGTGCGCAATGTTCTTCATGACGCCGTGCATGGTCCGGCAGAAAAGCTCCTCGTCCTCGTTGTACATCGTCATCACGATGAACAGCTCCGTCCTCCGCGGCGGGTCGTAATGCACCTGCCGCAGGGTAAACCCGTCGTCCTTGAAGTCGTTCGGATCACATGTGGCCGCAGAGTACCGCATGTGCGTGAACTCGCGGTCGTCCTTCTGTTGACACATGCTCAACAGTTTTGTTGGCACGGCCGAGTCCAGGACGAAGTTGCCGTGGAACAGTTCCACCTTCTTGATGGTCTTGTACCGACGCGGGACGCGTTGTGGAATTCTCCCATAGCGGATGTTGTTCTCCGACTTATCGTCGGATTCAACGGGGTCGTACTCACCGGGCATCGGCATAGCACCACCCGTCGGTCCGTCACGGCGCAAGAGGGGGATATCGCCAGTATCAAAGTCCTCTCCAGGCTCATCGTGGAGCTGAAATGAAGAGCCGTGGTAGGGTGACGGATGGGGAGCAAGGGGTGCGCCGAGAGGCTGCGGAGAGTTTGCTGTGTTCAGGTAATCTCCGGGATGCAGCGGAGGAGATCCTGGGTGCAGGGGAGGCGAGCCGGGGTGCATCGGGGGAGGGGAGTGGGGCTGAGGGAATCCAGGGTTGTACGAGTCGTACAAATTCGGATTGGGAGGTGAGTGCGGTGGCTGAGGAGGTTGGAAGGCATTCGACGGCTGTCCAGGAGGTGCTTGGAACGCATTGGGCCCTTGGGGGTTCATGAACGGGTCAAGATGGAGCGGTTGGTAAGACTGGTGCTCCTGCTCATAGTTGGGACTGGGGGCAGTGTTGTACCCAGTCTGAGGGTAGTTCAGGTATGGAGAGTACCCATCGTTATAGTGGCCGTGCTGGGCTTCGTCCGCCTACGCGTGGGTCAAGAAGCTGACCACAGCACGGTTCGATAGACTCAATAGGCTCACCTCTGGGTAATGAGACATCGTGGTCAAAGGACAAGATGCAGAACGCGGCGCTGCTCACTGCGGAGAATGTTGTACGAATATGTACGAATGCTGTGCTCGAACAGCGAGCGCAGTCTCGTTAGCGGCCAGCAGCGCCTCGGTCTCAGTGTACTCACCTGTGAGTACAACTGCCCCTATCCTGTGAGAACTCGTTCACGTCCGAAGCTCAGTGCGCGTGCCTTTACGCGGGCCGGTGCGAGGCCTTTCGTCTGAGATGCTGCAGGGAGGTACTCTTGGTCTGGCTGTCGTCTGAGACGTTGAACGGAGAAACCCTTGGTCTGAAGAGTCGTCAAGTGCCGTTGGTAATCTCAGAGGACTCGTCAGCAGCGGAGAAGACACGGGCAGAGCGTGGGGAGAGAACAAGACGCAGTGCCGCCTATACCGCTGCGACCACGGGCGTCTAATGTCTGACAACCGCGTGCGTCCAAAAGAGGTAATATGATTGATCGTCAAGTTCCTCCTCAGTTCTGGCTCGGTCCGAGGCGGGGAGGTGAACTAACGATACGAGAAGGACGGGGGAAAAGGCCGCAGATCCAAACTCGCGCAGAAGAAACAGTGCAGTACAAAACGAGAGGTGATCACGAAAATCCACACTCAGGAGTCAGGATTGATGCTAATAGAGCACCACTCAATCTTAGCTAGGTCAACGGACGTCCACTAGGTGAGGTGTGATAGGCTTGCGAGAATTCCTATCCTTTTTTTTTTACCGCGATAGAAGGAGAGGTGTGTTTTTGAGGTGTGAAATTTCGCGAGCAGAAACGATACAAGAAGGGATAAAGACCAATTGCACAATATTGACTATAGCTTGATCTACATATACCCTCCTGTCAGTTGACGAGAACTATGTACTTCGCACCCAACAGTACCGCTATATGATGCGGGTCCACTGCAAAAACCTCTCCAGGCGGTTCTTCGGCGTCTCATTGTCCATGTCGCGCGGCGGGACTCTGCCGCGGTAGAACACCATCTCGTCGAGCGGCGTCATCTGTGTTTGCTTGATGAGCTTGTACCCGAACGTGAGCAGCAGGAAGAATGGCTATAGACATCTGCGTCAGTGCATGCCCCGTAGAGGAGAGCAGGCGAGAGAATGCAGGCTCACCATCGGGACATAGGCCGAGAGGAACTGCGAGACCGGGTTGGCCTCTTTATCGCTATCCTTGTACGAAGGGGAATTGTCGTCTGTCGTTTCGGCTGAGAGGTATTTAGGTCAGGAAAGATTATTGTGTGTAAATATGAACCTGTGAGCCTACCTATCTTCCAGCCATTATGCACGAACACCGCCCTGTCCTCAAGTGAGCCATCATGACGTGGGTCAACGTCGAAAACAACGCACCATCCGTTCGTGAAGAGCACCAAGATACACAATGAGAACGCGTACCACGCGATCTAGAGTGGCCATAAATACTCATCCACACGCGCATCCTGGATGAAGCGTGCTCACGTATGGCTGGCCCCATTGTCGGTTCTTCTTGATCTCGTTAATTTGTGTCATCGTAGCCTCCCGGTCATCCGGCGACATCTCTGCCGAGTCTTTGCACTTCTTCTCGACGTACGTCGTGCCTTGGTGCCACCTAATGCATAAAGCCATCATTACCCGCGACGTTCGAATGCGCACACGCAGGACATACCTGATATATGTGTACAGCATTCCAGCCCACGACTGCAGAGACGCAACACTTGCGACGGCGACAAGCCATTGGAAAGCCTGGAAAAGCATTATTTAGGGCACATGCCACTCGAGCACAGCAAGATAAGACTGACCGCGTTGGCGCTGCCCGCGGTAGAGCTCAAAAACGTCAAGAGGCCGACCGACGCAGAGACGAGGACGCTAGCCAGCGGCAAGACGTAGGTCGAGCCCTTGTCGAGCGATGGGTCCGCGTCTTCCACGATGCCAAGACCGTCCTCTATCGTCGGACTCATGCGTGGCTCTAAGAGACAAACAACGTCAGGTACGTCTTCGACACCCGACAAGAGGCACTATAAACATACCCTCGACGACAGAGTCCTCATCGTCGCTGTTCGTATCGGACGCATCGGTCGTCTCGCTCTCGCTTTCGTGGACCTCTGCCACGCGTGACTGGTTGAGCCTGAACAGATGTGCTAGGAAAGAGGGCGCGTGGCCCCGCCGAGCGAGGAAGAACAGAAATCGGCTGCTGATGTAGATGTCCGACGCCGCCGCAGACCACGCAGAGATGAGAATTGATGCGTTTACAAGGTCCGGGAGCTGAGAGCGCGCTGGGTGAGCTATCATGCTGGGAAGTATAGTGGGCCCCCGCCACGTACCACCTTGTATCCGGCGAGCGTGAATGCGATCACGAACGGCGAGCGTCTGCCTGTCTGATCATCGGTGGACAGAAGCGGAGTATCGGCGGGCACGAGAAGGCCCGCACACAGCATGCCGCCGAGGTAGAATAACGTGCTAATCGTCCAGATGTGAGCATCGCGCTGTCATGATGTTTGGGGAACAGAGTCTCACATTCGAATCCACACTTTGCGCAGAGCCCGCGGAACATTCTGTGCTCACAGTCAAATTAAGTCTAATGGCCAAGTTAAGGTGGCGCATTACCCGCGTTGCATCAATGACTTCTCCCGCAGCCTGACATGCAAATGTTAATATTTATTTTGTGTGCATGAGGACAACAGACGTACTATACCAGGCACCTCAGAGCCAAAGAACGAGAAAGACGCCTGCATGAGGACAGCCCAAAATCCAAGGAATTGCCCCTTAGGTCCGTGAATACCAAGATAGGAATCCGCGAAGGGCTGCTCCTTCCATGTTCTGAACCCGATAGTCCTATGTAGAGCGAAAGTTAGCGACAAGCACTGCGTCATAACCGTATCGCAGACTCACCCTTGATGGGATGCCCCAAGGTCGATGAGCAGACCGATGAGTACTGAAAGCGCACTCCGATCAGAGCGCTGCACACCGAAAAGGGTCGAAGTGACTTACCTATGATGACGATCGTGGTCACCTTCAGACATGACAAGTAAAACTCTACCTCTCCGTAGTATCTTGAGGGGAAGCAGTTGATCGCTGTTGCAATGACTAACTGTAGGGCGATGTGACATGAACAACGGACACCACAAACCGGTACCAGATACGTACAAAGAAGCCGGACGTGATTGCAACGCTAATATTGCGCTGTTAGTGCACCGAAGGGAACTGCCTTAAAGGCTGACGTACTGAATCTTGCCCGCGATATCCCAGTATCCAATGACAACGGCCGCCGCAGTGATCTCTGCCGCTGTAAATGGGGATGCTCTCAGTCGAACTCCTTACGACACATAAATATCAGCTCACGCAGCGTGACACTCCAGTTATACTACCCAAGTTACCCGCATGAGCAAACATTGTTGTGAACAGCATCGGAGGGATACACTCACCCAAGCTGCCCATCCTAATGAGAACCCGAGTGCGGGGTCCACGTAAAGGTCGGCGAGACCCACGACTCCGCCCACATTCGGTCTGTAGTACTTGTCAGCTTCATGTCGAAGATAGCCAATATGTAACACCCAGTCTCTCACAGGTAGGCTATCATCTCTCCTATTGATACGCACAAGGAGTACACGACAGTACCCACTATCATGTATCCGAGAAACGCCCCAACCGGTCCTCCGTAGCGGATGGCATCCTGGGTACACAATGTGAGGTTAGTCCATGCAAGGTTCGGACCTAGTTTCGCTACACAGTAACATGGAATGTCACTCACTGCCGACCCGAGGAAGAGGCCTGTACCAATCACACCACCTACGCATCGATAGATACCTCTAGTAAGCTTCGGAAGCACCAATAAGTATACCTATGGGCGCAATGAACCCACCGATGGATATCATCCCGACTGTTCATAGGTTTAGCTTCGGTCCGACACGCGCGAAATGAATGACGTACTATGTTTGCGAGAAAGTTGGGGCGGCAAGTCAGACTTGATGCTCTCCCATCGTCGTTGCGAAGTGAGGATACGGTCGCGCTGCCTTTGGAACCGCTGCAAAGTCGTCCCAGCGGGCGGGGCCACAAAGCGTACTCCCGTACCAGTCGCCTGGGATGCATTAGTGCCCGTGCGAGGTCGTGCTAGTAAGGGGATCTCGTTGAGGACGCTCCGAGTTGTGTCTGGCATCGCGTCTGATATAGCGTTCTTGCAAGAGGGGGGTGAAAGAAGAATACACTCGAAAACCCCTCAAAACCTTGTACAAGGAGTTGGCCTCGGTACCGGTTAACTAGGGTTCTGTGGATGGCTGTACCAGGCTTGAACGCACTCGGAACGGAGCCAGTGACCTGCAAGGAGATAAGGGGAGCATGCAAAAGATCCTGGATCGTCGGAGGCGGCGGCGCATCGTGGCAGTGGGTCGCAGCGTGGTCGCAGCCGCCTGTCAGACGAGACGCTAAACTCCTGCTGCGCCACATAGACACATGGAATGCCAACATCGCCATATATAGCAATTGTTGTCTTTTGCCGCGCGAGCACTTGCTACTGTTACTCGTTCAACAGATTTCCAGCTGTATCTACACCTATCTGCACCGCTCTGTTCCTTGGGCTAAGCCGCTACTAGTGTAGTAGGCGATATCGGACGTGTGCACGAACCCATGTGGTCATAAGTAGACTCTTGGCTGTGCTCCCGATTCCCTCGCTGCTGCGGCTGCCGACTAAGCACTGTGACACAATGTTGACTTCGTGGAATCACTCACTCCGAACCTGTGGTCTTCGTCTGTTTAGCGGAACCAATAAGACTCGTAGATCGGGACAACACGAGGAGACGTGAGGTCGGCCGAATGACCCTGATCGGTCCCAGGAGCTGTGCTTACCATGAAACTTCATCCGCCGAACGAGGACCTACTGTACCGCGTATCTTGCTCTGCCGTGCGCCCTTCGACCTGCCCCATGCTCTCTCTGTGGATACATGGCTCCCTGGCAGTGCAACTCGACGCAGAGTCCATAGATCTCGTCCAAGCAGTCTGTGTAGAGTCCTCTCGGCGTGCTATTCCGCGCGTGCTACGTGAGTCTGCGCACCGAGCAGCCACGTCTGCCGCCTCGCGAGTCGGTCCCTCTGCCGGCGCCCTGCGTGCCGCTATATGATCCGGATCCACTGCAAGAATCTCTCCAGGCGGTTCTTCGGCTCCTCATTGCGCGGGTCAAACGGCGGGATCCTCCCGCGGTAGAATACCATCTCATCAAGCCGGGTCATCTGTGTTTGCTTGATGAGCTTGTACCCAAACGTGAGCAGCAGGAAGAATGGCTATCAAAATTGCCGTCAGTAAAAATCCCGTAAGGGTGTGCAGGCGAAAGAATGCGGGCTCACAATCGGCACATAGGCGGAGAGGAACTGTGAGATTGGGTTTGCCACTTTCTGGTCGTCGCGTGACTGTAAGGCCGGGTTGGCTTGCTGTGTAGTGTTTGTAACCGTAGCGTTTGTGGCCGTAGTGTTTGTGACCTCGGCTGAGAAGTATTCAGGTCAGACAGGGTTGCGTGTAAACATGAATCTGTGAGCCTGCCTATCTGCCAATCGGTATGCACGAACACCGCCCTGTCCTCAAGTGAGCCATCATGACATGAACCGACCTCAAAGACAGCGTACCAGGCGTTCGTGAAGAGCACCAACATGCACAACGAGAACGCGTACCACGCGAGCTATGATAGTTGTCAATATTCCACCATACGGGTATCCTGAACGAATCGTGCTCACGTATGGCTGGCCCCACTGCCGGTTCTTCTTGATTACCTCGATCTGTATCATCGCAGCCTCCCGCTCTTCCGGTGACATCTCTGCGGGGTCTTGGCACTTCTTCTCGACATACGTCGTGCCCTGGTGCCACCTACACCATAAATCCATCAGCATCCACGACATCCGCACACGTACACGCAAGGCATACCTGATATACGTGTACAGCATCCCGGCCCACGAGTGCAGAGACGCCACGCTCGTGACGGCGACGAGCCATTGGAATGTCTGCAGACCATCAGCACACATGCGGCGACCCAAGCACAGCGAGACGGGACTGACGGTATTAGCGCTGCCCGAGGCCGAGCTCAGAAACGTGAAGAGGCCCATTGACGCTGAGACGAGGACGCTGGCCAGCGGCAAGACGTAGGTCGAGCTCTTCTCGAGCGCTCGGTCCCAGTCCTCCGCACTGCCCAGGCCGTCTTCTATCGTCGGGCTCGCACGGGGTTCTAGAAAGACAAACGGAGTCAGCTACGGATCTCATGGCCTGGCAAGGAGGACCGGCGCACCTTCGACTACAGAATCCTCGTCGTCGCTATTCGCGTCAGACGCGTCGGTCGCCTCGCTCTCGCTCCCGTGGGTCTCCACCGTTCGCGGCTGGTTGAGCCGGAATAGATACGCAAGGAAAGAGGGCGCGTGGCCGCGCCGTGCGAGGAAGAACAGAAAGCGGCTGCTGATGTATATGTCCGACGCCGCCGCAGACCACGCTGATATGAGGATTGACGCATTCACGAGGTCTGGGAGCTGATAATGCGTTGTGTGGGTCATCGCGTTGAGGAGCGGAGGGGGACGGCACTACGTACCACTTTGTATCCCGCAATTTTGAATGCGATCACGAACGGTGAGCTTCTTCCTGTGCTGTCGTCTGCGGTCAGACGCGGGTCGTCAGCGGGCACGAGAAGCCCCGCGGTTAGAATGCCTCCCAAGTAAAACAGGGTACTAATGGTTTTGGGGTAAGTACCGCACTGTGATGAACATTGGAGAACGGCGCCTTACATTCGGATCCAAACCCTGCGCAGAGCACGCGGGACATTCTACGAACGCAGTCAGTATACGACCCATTACAGGGGTTAAAAAGGCACGTTACCCGCGTTGCATCGATCACTTCCCCTGCCGCCTTGTCAAAGTGTCAATAGGCGCACGGGAAACGAAGTGGGAACAAAAGCGTACTATGCCAGGTACCTCAGAGCCGAAGAACGAGAAGGACGCCTGCATGAGGACAGCCCAGAATCCAAGGAATCGCCCCTTTGCTCCTCCGATACCGAGATAGGAATGCGCGAAGGGCTGTTCCTTCCAAAATTTGAACCCAATAGTACTGTATGGCTCAAATGTCAGCCTCAAACGCATTATGGCCGCATTACAAAATCACCCTCGATCGGACGCCCCGAGGTCGATGAGCAAGCCGATGAGTACTGAAAATGTGCCCTGATTAGGGCGCCGCAACATTTACAAGGATTAAACGGACTTACTTATGATAACGATCGTGGTCACCTTCAGACATGACATGTAAAACTCGACCTCTCCGTAGTATCTGGAGGGGAAGCAGTTGATTGCGGTCGCAATGACTAGCTGGTTTACGATGGGACATTAGCGACAAATGACACAACGTAGCGATACGAAGTACGTACAAAGAAGCCGGACGTGATTGCAACGCTGACATCGCACCGTTAATGCACCGAAAGGAGCTGTACTGCAGAAGAACGTACTGTATCTTGCCATGGGTATCCCAGTATCCGATGACAACCGCCGCCGCAGTGATCTCTGCCGCTGTAGGTGAAGTGCCTCTCAGTCGAGATTCAGGAGACATGAGTTTTGAAGTCTGAACTTACGCAGTGTGATACTCCAGTTGTACTGCCATATTTTCTATATGAGCGAACGTCATAGCGAACAACGAGCGAGACTCACCCAAGCTGCCCATCCCAATGAGAACCCAAGCGCGGGGTCCACGTACAGGTCAGCGAGACCCACGACTCCGCCAACGTTCGGTCTGTAGTACTAGTCAGCTCTACGTTGCATATGACTAGGCATCGACCAGTCGCTCACAGGTAGGCGATCATCTCTCCTATCGAGACGCACAAACAGTACACGACACTGCCCACTATCAGGTATCCGAGGAACGCTCCAACCGGGCCTCCGTAGCGGATGGCATCCTGGGCACACAAGTGAAAGTTAGCTCATGCAAGGTGCGGACATCGGTTCGCTAAATGATGATACGAAAAATCACTCACTGCCGACCCGAGGAAGAGGCCAGTACCAATCACACCACCTATAAGTCAAAAGATGCATTTAGTAAGCTAAAAAAACACTGATGTATGTACTTATGGGCGCAATTAACCTACCGATGGATATCATCCCGACTTTTCATGCATTTAGCTTCCGTACGGCCCGCGAGGGCGAAACGGACGGCGTACTGTGTTTCCGAGACAGTTGAGGCGGCAAGTCAGACTTAATGCTCTCCCAACGTCGTTGCGACGTGAGGATACGGTCGCGCTGCCTCTGGAACCGCTGCAGGGTCTTCCCAGCGGGTGGGGCCACAAAGCGTACTCCCGCCGTACCAGTCGCCTGGGATGCATCGGTGCCAGTACGCGGTCGCGCTAGTAAAGGGATTTCGTTAAGGGAATTCCGAGTTGTTTCCGGCATCGTTTCCGATATCGCGTTCTTGCAAGAGGGGGGAGAAAGGAATCCGCTCGAGGGCGTGCAGAAACCCCGAGAAACCTTGTACAAGCAGCTAGCCTCGGTTACTAACCAGGTGTCCGGTAGAAGACTGTACTGCACCTGCGGGGTGCGGAGTACTCGGTCGGACGGAGCCAGTGGCCTGCAAGGAGATTAGGGGGCCCTGCAAATGATCCTGGGTGGTCGGAGGCGGCGGCGCATCGAGGCGGTAGCTGTCAGGCGAGACGCTGCTCCTCCTCATGCCCGTGCGTCTCTGGCGCCACCTAGACACATGGCATGCCTGCATCACCCATCTATGGCAAGTGTTGTCAGTGACTGCGCAAGTACCGCTTCGGAGTCCGCGACGGCCTGCACTCCTGTTCCTTGCATTGGGGAAGTTGCTGCTGGTGTTCTCGGCGATGTCGGACGTGTACACGATAGCATGTGGTCCTGAACACTTGGCTGTACTCCTGGTTCCCCCACTGCTGCGGCTGCCGACTGTCATGCCATATGCAGAGAACAATACGGAAGCCCTCGCTACCCACCCCAATGTTCACTTCATGGGGTACTTACTCGCGATCACCGGTGGTCCTCGCCTGTTTACCGGAAGCAATGAGATTCGTAGATGGAGACAACGCGAGAGGACATGAGGTCGACCGTGCTTACCATGATGATTCGTCCGACAAACCAGGACCGTGGCGGATGAACATGTTGAGGGGATGTCGAGTTTTGCAATATTCAGGAATGATGATCAATGGCGACCGATGGTAAGAGCGGAGTCTGAATTTGATTACTCGTCCGTAGCTGTCCTTCAATCACTTTCTTATCCCTGTCTCGCGTTGACTTGTAACCACCACGACCTCTTCGAACTCTCCTCTATGAATCTCTTTACTGCACAACTATCATGTTCAGTATCGAAGCTTCAAGATCCATTAATAGCTAGCGAACGCGGGCCCGCAAAGTTGTGTATATTCTCAACTCTTACAATTTTCGCCCCCCAGCACGTTCGTTGACTGCCTTCGAAACAGATTCCTCCAATTGCCTGGCCAATTCAGCCTTCGGGATTGGGTGCTGCCTCATTGTCCTGCCAGTCGGAGGGAGTTACCCCTATCTTTTTACGATGGATGCTAGTATGCACAACAGATGGCGCTATAAGCTGTGGTATAGGCCGTTAGAGCACCGAAGAACGCCGCCGCCACCAACAGTTGCGTGGTGCCGGCGAATGAGGCTATCCGACTCCGCGACGGCGAACTCAGTCTACACACTGTATATGGATACTCGGACAAGCTGCGACGTGGTATGCCCAGCCCCCGCCACACCATCTCTTCCTCAGCCCGATCTGCGAACGCAAATTGACTGATCCTGTGAGTGGCAAGTGCAGTCTCTGTCGTATGTACCTGACTAGTGGGCGCTGACGCGTACCGCAGCTATCGAGTAGACGCGTCTGTATGGGAGTGGGAACCCGGGCTTTTCTTGCCCGAGCCTGGGGTCTCAATGAACACCGGCGAAATTGGCTCACGCCTCGAAAGGGTATAGATATTTCGGAGCGCAGCTCACACTATCAGCTTGCTTCATGGCCGTGGAACGCGGTCGGAGGTTGTCGGCTTCGCAATGGACAGCCTGAAAAGTATCTACGCTTGGATTGCTTTGAGCGACGGATACCCGGAATCTGCTACAGGGTACAGGCAGCGCGTAAATGCTGATTCCCTTTCTCTTCGCTCCTTAATTGACTGCAACCTTATCGCCGGGGCACGCCCGCCCGAATTCCCGACGCCTCCTGCACCGGAACGCACAAACATGCAAAAAGAGCAATGTGGTTGCTAACGATAGCCGGCACCGCCCCCACACGTACAGCAGGGAGACCTGGAAGCTGCTGTGCGTCGAGTACGGGAGTGCCCCAGATTGATGCATATGATGCCCCACGGCGCGTCCGCCGCCCGCTAGCGCTTGCAAGATCCGCCGCCTTATCGCTGCACCTAGCTTGCGCAGCACACCCTGGGTGCGCACCGGACAAGGTTCGACAGGGATCACAGCCGCAAGGCACTCGGAGCGCTCAGCTCTGTGTCCACCGCGAACAGCCATGCGCCGACGAAGTGCTGTCTGAGCATCCGTACGACGTACGTGGCTTCCCTTTGGCAGCCTGATGCTGATTCCACGCGCTGCCGAGCAGAAGACACTACGACTCACTCGCAGCGCTCTATATAACGTGCCCAGGCGCACTGGACGCAACTCCTCTCCTCCCCCCTCGACTTCTATGTCATAGCACACCCTCCTCGACCATCCAATGTGGTGCAACCTCGCCCCCGACGTCCTTTCCGATGCAACCCGCGCTGCCATGATATGTTCCGTGTCCAACAGCACGGAGGCGTGCGTCGCAATATGTCCCAATCCAGACCTGGCGGGGGTGGGTGTCCGCACCGCGTTCTACCTCCAGAGCGTCATGAACAGTGAGTTGCATATTCTGCGCGTTACCGACGACGATGCGAGCTTGTAGTTAAGACTCAAGGCTGCTCCTGACCCGTTTTGCTGTGCCCAATGTCGCGGATCAAATTCCAGTGCTCGGAGCTCGCGTGATAGGGATAACGGAGGGTGCCTGAATTATCGTCGCTAACACTGACCGTTGCAGCTCTCCTCGTCATCCTGTCACGTCGGGACTCCGTGCCAAGCGCGTGGGCCTCCACACTGCTCACTGCCTCGCTCATCATCGCCGCCATGGTGCAGAAGGGCAACCAATCAATCACACTGCACCATGCCACTTTGACCTTGAAGTAAGCAAACTTGTCTCCAAAGAGTTTTATCAGGCCTTGCAGTGCTGACTGCCATTCGACAGCTTCGCCACACTATCTTGCATTAGCTCCCTGGCCGTAGCTCCGACACTGTCTATCTGGCGGCTCTCACCAGAGAGCTACTACAACCGGCAACTCGCACGGCACGTCCTCGACACCATCCACGAGGACCGTGACAGCCCCACGCGCATCTCTAGCAAGGACAAGGCCAAGGTCCAGAAAGCGCAGGGCAAGCAGCGGCTCTTCCTCGCGATCGCGCTTCTCACTCAGGTCGTGCTCCAATGGGCATGGGGCGTCGTGCTCTTCGTCTCCCCAGCGTACAGCCAGAAGAACTGCAGCGGCGGGACGACGCTCATCTTCTTCCTCGCCTCCTTTACCGCGAGCGAGATCAACGACAAGTACATGGTCGTCTGGGTCTTCTGGCTGCTCTTCTCCCTTGGGATCACCCTCGGCATGACAATCATGCTCGCGCTCACGAGTCCTGCCCGCGCGCGGCTCGCGACGGCCTCGAACTCGTCTCGCGCGTCCTCGCTCGCAACACGCTCCTCGTCTATGGCTTCCACCTCCCGCCACACGTACAGATCTAGCCTGGCAGAGCTCTTCCGGTCGATGTGCAAGTCCTTCCCGGCCTGGAAGGACCGCGACGGGCAGATCGTCTTCTGGTTCAACGTCGCGGCGGTCGTGCTCTGGCTCGTCTACATTATCTGTACGCCTCTTGTGCTCTTTCTCGGCTCTTCGTGTTCTGACGACCTCTGGAGCTGCCGAAATACAGATCCAGGCAAACTGCATCTTCGATGGGGAGAACATCATCTCCAGCTTCGGCCAGGTACGCCCCATCATCCTCTATCCAGCGGTTCCGTCGTGCTAACCCTACGATATTAGATCACGGCGCTGCTGCTGTCCATGCAACCCCTGTGGAGCGTGATCGTCGCGGTATACAGGCTACCCGCCAGACAGCGCAGAATAGAGCGTCGGCGCAAGCGCGAGGAGCAGGAGCAGCTGCAGGCCCTCGACGGCGCAAAGGCCCCGCTGTCACCAACCACCGCGTCCCTGCACATCACGCTTCCGGGCAACGGGCCCACATCCGCCCCCGGGTCTCCCGTGCGCGGGCGGTCGCGCTCGGTCCTGGTATCTGCAGACCGCTTCGCGCCTACCGCTGCCGTCGTGGCTGCCCCGAACGGCGAGCGCAGGGTACCGACGCCCGCCAGCCCCGGCCGTCGACGCGGCGGGATGCGCTCGCGCGCCCCCGCTACGACCACGGGCACCCACGCGGTGATCGACGTATACATCCCGCGCACGCACACGGAGGAGTGGAACGAGCTGGTCTCGCTCACGCACCTCCCGCGCGCGTCCGCGTTCTCCATGCCCGGCAACCCTCTGCTTTGATCCTCTTTGTTTTTAATCTATTTGTACGCTATCTGGGGGCTTTAGAGCCTCCCCCTATCTCGCATCCTTGTACGTGTACAGACGCTCTCTCGCCGCATAGTTTTCGTTTCTTGTATCGCTCCTGCTCGCCCGCATAGTCCCGTATCCTAGCTACCCTGTATAAGCCCCAGCGCTGATGTACCCCACGCATACCCCGATCCAGACCTCGATTACTTGATGCTCTAATGCCTACTCACGATCGCTTCCAAATCGATATTAAATGCTTCTGCCAACACGCCGGATGTACAAGGCTTCGCAAGTTCGCGATCCCCGAGCGCGGACGTGCTTCGCGTCTGGACCTCCGGAACAAGCTGCACGATCGGCGCCCCAGCAGAGGGGTAAGTACTCGCAAAGTGCACTACTTCCGGGTTCTTGTCTTCTCCAGCTCCGACGCCCCTCGGAGCGCTAGGTAGTCATACGGCGAAGCTCCTCGACTTAATATGTGCCGGTTAAGGTCGATTTAGAGGGTCGACGCCACGTTAGACGCGCGGGCTCTAGGCGCAGCGGAGTGATTCGCTTCTTGCTTCCTGCGCTCATCATCTCGAGTTACTTGGCCGCGGTGTCCTCAATAGCCAAACAAGTCTTCCAGTTGCTTTAAGGGGCTGCTTTTGTAAAAGCTAACCAGGGATAGCCCTGGTATACCGGTGTCCCTGAAATTCTACTTCATCTCCTGGTTCGCCGCCACACTAAGAAAGGTGCCAGTATTTATGCCTGGTGCTTGTCCTCCACTGTTGGCTAACCGTCACTCAGACAGGCTACGTGTTGTGGTCTCCACTTGGGCACACTCTTCTAATCACCGCCGTCAACGCGTTGAGGGACTGTGACACCCTGCTCTTCATCATGATCCTCAACCGCTAGTGGCGTTCGTCCAGTGTTCACGACGTTCGCGCCCGCTCCTCAAATTCGACGCAGCAGATACTGACTAGACTTTACCAGAGATGAATTCATCGAACACCTCCCGTGCATCAAAACCTCGGCGCACGCTTTCCGGTATATTTCCTCATTCTATTAGGGTCGCAGCCAAGCACTTCCCCGACTTCCTCAACGATGCTTACACATCTTACTCACTTCGCCCCGTCCATCCTTCCCGTGCTCGCATCCGCCGCGTCGAGCTCAGAAAAGACAAGTCGGGCCAGAGGTGCGAATATCTTCTCGCTTTTGTCACTCTAGACGGCAGACCGTGGACGGAGGCCGCGCTAGGCGTCATCAAATGCGACCGGTATGTCTTGAGTAAAGACCCTGCCAAAGATGATGCGGAGCCTACCACCCACATCGGATATTGGGTGGGCATCGTCACTGCATTGTATGACTTCCTCAGCAACAAACCGCCCGTCTACGGTGGCGACCGCTTTGAATTCTTCAGTCCGACCGACGCACGCGTGAGCAGAATCATCCGACGTTCACCAACTCTCTACGTGCATGAATACACTACGCTCCCTGCCGCCGGCCCCGTCGACGTCACACAACCTCAGCTCGATTTCCCGCCATGGTCCCGGGACGCTACTGTCCCGCCCACGCTCTTCCACCTTGCGGCTGCTGCATCTCTCCTCGAGAAGCAGCAGCCCGAATACATTGCCCCTGACCGCCAGTGTTTTCGGTTTACAGCGATGCTATATTATCTGCTCGTAGGCCAGGACGGCCAGGACGCAGAGGTCGAACAGGACGCGAAACGGGTCGCTATCGGGGATGCATATTGCCCCGAAGCCTCCCGGGGCAAATATACCTCTGCCTCCAGTGCAACGTACGTCCCGTCTACCCCCCTGTGAGTTGATAATGACATCGACGACTTAGTTTCCGCGCACATCCCGGGACGTTCCGCGGTCTGTTTCAGCGCGTTACCCGCAAGGATATCGAAGAGCTTCGCACGGAAGAGAAGCTGGACGCGATGGCTTGCGAGGCGCGGCTCGCGAAGCTATACAGCGGCCTACGAGATGCGTTGTTGGAAGACCGAGAACGTTATGGGAGTTGGGGCCCGCTCGCCGTGCCAGGCAAAGAAGCTGCGATCCGCGCTCTTGGAGGCACGATCCTAGACATGCAACTGGAGGTGCAGAGGGATGCCAATCGAAGGTCGCTTGAGGCAGATAGGATCGCAATGGCCATCAAACTCGAGGCACAGAGGGCAGCCGCAGTTAAGAAGCTCGAGGCTGAGACCGCCGCAGCGATCAGGGAGTTTGAGGAGTCGGCAGCGACGGCCAGGAAGTTCCAGGCGCAGAAGATCGCAGCGCTCGAAAAGCTGGATGCGGAGAAGGCGGCAGCACTCAAAGAGCTCCAGGCGAAGCTAATACGACTCGGAGCCGAAACAGCGGCGGCCAAAGAGAGGGAAGAGGCGGCAGTCGCCAAATGCAAACAGATGGAGGAGGACCTCGCGGCGCTGACGGCGGCGCACACAGCCGCTCTCCCTCAATACTCAGAGTTGGAGGGTCGAACTGCGTCTGAAGGTGCAGCTCCGTCCAATGATGCGCAGGTGTAGTACATACACTTTGTCTTGCAGTGCGTGTCGATGCGTACGTGCACGGAGGCGTGGAACGAGCCAGTCTCGGTCCTGGTATCTGCAGGCCGCTCCGGGCGGCCGCATGGTCTCGTATATTCACATAGATACCATGTAGTATACGCTCCAGTGCTGTTGTACCCCGCGAATACCCCGACCCCGACCCAGATTAATTGACGGTATAATATCATACAACGACCGCCTCCATATTGGCATCAACTGTGTCACCCAACACGCCGGACCCTTTTCAAGTTCGCGAAGATCCACTGCAGCAGCCTCTCCAGCCAGTGATTCGGCTGGTACAGTCAGCGAGGATCGCGCGATGGCACCCTCAGTAGAACACGATCTCGTCCATATGTGGGACATGTGAGGATAGCATACATGTTAAGAGGTGTAGTGTACAAGGTATACGAGAGCAAATGGTTGAGAGCGGGTGAGTTTTGGCTTGGAAGTAGCAGGCATGCAGGAACCGGGGCCACCTAACAGACATACAGCAAATGCTCGACAATCGACGTGAACTGCAAGACAAAGTGTACGACATATACTACACCTACGCAGCATTGGACGGAGCTGCACCTTCAGACGCAGCTCGACGCTCCAAGTTTGAGTATCGAGCGAGAGCGGCTACGCGTGCCGCCGTCAGCGCCGCAAGGTGCTCCTCCATCTGTTTGTATTTGGCGGCTGCCGCCGCCTCCCTTGCATTGGCGGCCGCCGTCTCGGCTGCGAGTCGGGCGAGCTCCGCATCGAGCTCTTTGCGCATTGCCGCCTCCTGCGCCTCGAACTTCCTGGTGTTGGCCGCCGTCTCCTCCTCCAGCTCCCTGAACGCTGCGGCAGTCTCCGCCTCGAGCCTCTTGGCCGCGGCTGCCCGCTCTGCCTCGAGCTTGATGGCTGCCGCTATCCTGTCGGCCTCAATCGCCCTTCGAGCGGTTACCCTCTCTATCTCCAGTTCCATGTCTAGAATCGTGCTTCCAAGAGCGTCGATCACAGCTTCCTTGCCTGGCACGGCAAGCGGGCCCCAATTCCTATGGCGTTCTCGATCATCCAACATCGCATCTTGCAGGACACGGTATAACTTGGCGAGCTGCCTCTCGCAGGCGATCGTGTCCAGCTCCTCTTCCGTGCAAAGATCCTCGATGTCCTTGCGGGTGACGCGCTGAAACAAGTCGCGGAACGTTCCGGGGTGTGCGGGGAAACTAAGTCGTCGACGTCATTAACAATTCATCGGGGGCAGAAGGGACGTACGTTTCATTGGAGGCAGAAGGAGATTTGCCCCGGGAGGCTTCGGGCCAATACGCATCCTCGATGGCGACCCGTTTCGCGTCGTGTTCGACCTCCGCGACCAGAGCGTCTTGACCGACGAGCAGATAGAAGAGCAACGTCGGATACCAAAAGCATTGGCGGTCAGGGACAATGTATTCGGGTTGCTGCTTCTCGAGAAGACACGCAGCAGCGGCAAGGTGGAAGAGTGTGGGTGGCACTGTGACATCCCGAGACCAGTGCGGGAATTCAGGCTGAGGCTCGGTGACGTCGACAGGTCCTGCGGCAGGGAGCGTAGTGTATTCGTGCGTATACAGCGTCCAGGAGCGTTGGATGGGCTTGGATGTAAGCACTTCGTTTGGACTGTATAGTGTGAATAGGTCGCCATTGTAGGGCGGAAGCCCGCCCTTGAGGAAGCTGTACAAGGAAGAGGCAAGGTAAAGCCAGTAGGCGATGCGGGTGGTGGGTGGTGGGTGTGGTTTCATAGGGTCACGGTCTTCAGACAAGACATTGCGCTCGCATTTGATGACGCCCAGCGGGGCCTCCGTCCACGGCCTGCCATCTAGAGTGACAAATACGAGAAGATATTCGCACCTCGAGCCGGACCTCTCCTTTCTTAGCTCGACGCGGCGTATACGAGCACGAGAAGGATGGACGGGGCGGGGTGACCGTGCCGTATGAGCATCGTTGAGCGAGAGGGAGAGGTACTTGGCGGCGATCCTAAAGTGAGCCAGCATATCGGGGAGCGTGCGCAGGGGTTCCGACCCCAGGGGGTTGCTCGGTGAGCTCATCGTTGAGAGAGAGGAATATTCGACTCTATATCCGCTGTGCGCCACGAGTACTGGAAAACAATGTTTACGCTGAACCTGTCGGAAAAAATGAAATTCAGGTCACTAAGAGCAGCAAGAGCAGAAAACGTGATAAGTATTCTGGTTGTTCTTTATGGTGGTGTCGTGGTACAGAGGCAGAAGGATAACCGCCACGTACTCGCGATACTCATACTGAACGCTTCGGCAAATGCCGACCCGCAGGCGCTCTCGGCACTTGCCCGGTGCCCGCCCAAATACAAACGCAGGCGCGGTTGGCACTGGCAGCGCTGAGAGAGGAACACGCAGCCACTCTCACTCAATTCGCAGTTTTGGGGTTCCGAGTTGCTTTTGAGGGAACAGTTTCGTCCAGTGCTGCCTAAATACCGTCTGCTTTGTCTTGCAGTGCACGTCGATGTGCACGCGTACGGAGGAGTAAAACGAGCTGGTCTCGGCCCTAGTACTATCCGCAGACTGCTCTACTCGCTCGCATAGTTCTGTATACTAGCTATCCTCTATTATAATAAACCCCACCGCTGATGTACCCCACCCATACCCCAGCCCAGACCCGCTGATTGCTTGACATTCTAATTTGTACAAGTTGCCGCTTCCCACAACACACCGGACCCTTCGCGGATTCGCAATCCCCGAGCGCGGACGTACTTGACGTATACACGTGGAAACAACCGGGATTAGCTGTACGATCGGCGCCCAGCAGCGGGGTAAGTACTCGCAAAGTGCGCTGCGTCCGTTTCTTATCTTCTCCCACCCCGACTGGCCTCGGAGCGCTGGGTATTGACTGAATACAAAATACACGAAGTGTCTCCTCTGAGTACGTCTAGGGCGACACCGATCTAAGCCTCAAAATTCTATATGACGCGGACCCACTGCAAGAGCTTCTCCAGCCAGTTCTTCGGTTCGTCTTCGAGCGGGTCGAACGATGGCACCCTTCCTCGGTAAAACACCATCTCGTCCAGAGGTGTCATCCGCGTCTGCTTGATCAGCTTATATCCGAACGTCAGCAAGAGGAAGAACGGCTACAGCAATGACATAAGCTTGACGCCGCATTGCGCGAATTTAAATAAGGAGACACTCACGATCGGGACATACGCCGAGAGGAATTGCGACACCGGGTTTGCTTCTCTTTGCGAGCTGGAGTACTGGGGCAGTATCTCGTCTGTGATCTCGGCTGGTGTACACGTGGACTCAGAACATATACCAGATAACGTTCAGTCCATGATTACCTATTCTCCAGCCGCTATGCGCGAAGACCGCCCTAAAAATAGACTTAACTCTCGGAGACTTTGATACAGCATTATCGGGATAATAGCGCACCATCCGTTTGTGAGGAGCACTAGAATCGATAGCGAGAACGCATACCATGCGAGCTACGCCCACGACTGTAAGCCGTCCACAGGTACCAGCATAGAGCCGACGAGCTTACGCACGTATGGTTGACCCCACTGCCTGTTTTTCTTGATCTCCTTGATTTGTTCCCTGACGGTCTCTGCTTCGTCTTCCGGCATATCAGCGCACTTCTTCTCCGCGTATACCGTCCCTTGATGCCATCTAGCGCGCGCACTCAGCCTCAAGAACATTCCAAGTAAAACGGGCGCATACTGACCTGATGTATGTGTATAGCATGCCTGTCCAGGACTGAAGGCATGCTACGCTAGCGGCAGCGGCGAGCCACTGGAATGCCTGCCTGTTGATCAGAATTGACGTGAATCGCGCTGCAGTACATATGACACTCACTGCACTCGCACTTCCCGCTGTAGAACTCAACAATGTCAAGAACCCCACTGAGGCGGTTGCAAGCACCCCCGCGAGTGGCAGCACATACACAAACTCCTTATCCGAGTTCGGGTCACAGTCATTTGCTACAGGACCCAGGCCGTCTTCCAGGCTTGGGCTCTCGCGCGGTTCTTTATAACGCATGCACGTCAGGGGCGCTAGCTTGTCAGAGCCAAGCGGGAAGCAATGCGTACCTTCCGCCACGGACCCTTCGTCGTCGCTACTGATATCTGCATTCTCAGCAGCGCGCTCGTGTTCGCACTTCTCCTGTACGGTGCGGGCCTTGTTGAATCTGAACAGGTGCGCAAAGCAGGACGGCGCAAGATCCTTGCGTGCGAGGAAGAATAAGAGTCGGCTACCGACATAGATGTCGGAGGCCGCGGCGGACCGCGCCGATACTAGGATCGCCGCATTCAGAAGATCGGGAAGCTGCGAGCTCTCCGCATCAGTCTCTGCTTTATCATAGACGGATTAGCCTAGTGTGGGCGCGCGACGCACCACTTTGTACCCTGCGCGGTTGAATGCGATGACGAATGGCGAGTGTCTTCCAGTTTGATCAATGCCAAGTAGACCGGGTTCAGTCGAGGGCACAAGCAGGCCAACGCAAAGCATCCCGCATGAGTAGAACAAGGTGCTATACATAGAGATGAGTGCTTCATTTAAACATCGGACTATGCAGCGACTTGCATTCGGATCCACACCCTCCGCAGCGCTCGTGGCACATTCTACAGCGGTCTTTGTTAGAATGGCAGTCTGTAAGGAGCTCTATGGAGACTTTACCCGAGTTGCGTCTATCACTTCACTCGCGGCCTACAATTTGTGTCAAATTGCAGCGCGGAGTCGGGGACGTGCGATTGACGGATACGTACGATGCCAGGGACGTCAGAGCCGAAGAATGAAAAAGAGGCCTGCATGATGACCGCCCAAAAGCTCAGGAGGTGCCCCTTTGCACCCTTGATACCGAGGTAGGCCGGAGGGAAGGGCTGTTCGATCCAGTACCTGAACCCAATGGGCCTATACGTGATACACGTGAGCACAACGTATCATACAGTCGCATGAGGATCTACTCTACCCCTGATGAGAGGCTCCAAAGTCTATGAGTAGACCGATAACAACTGCGAATAGAGTAATACATCAGGAGCGTTGGGGCTGATAGCGAACGACGAGAAACCTACTAATGACAACAATCGTGAGCACCTTGAAGCACAACAAGTAGAACTCGATTTCGCCATAGTGCTTAGGAGGCAGAAAGTTGACTAGGAGCGCACAAATGAGCTGCAAATAAAATTACCCATGAGATATGTGCCAGAAATAGTAAAGAACGCGAAGGCGGACTCACGAAGACGATAGATGTGGCTGCAACTCTGCTGCATCGTCAATTTTGTATCTTTAAAAAACTCCTGAGTACGCCATAACGCGACGTACGGGATCTTCGCCGTGCTCTCCCAGTATCCGAGGACAACCGCTGCTGCAGTGATCTCCACTGCTAGACGAAAAACCTCAGTTGCGTAATTTGCGACCACAGGCCAGTTTCGACTTACGCAATGTAATGCTCCAGTTGTACTGCCAGTCCGATGACCGTTAATCGGTATGAGCTTCTACACTAATGGCATAGAATGCATGGCTCACCCAAGCTGCCCATCCCAGTGAAAACCCGAGAGCGGGATCTACGTAGAGATCGGCGAGGCCAATGACCCCACCGACGTTCGGACTGGAAGAGGGGATATCAGCACTGTTCTAGATCACGAGAGTCGACGAGCTTACAAGTAGGCTAACATCTCCCCTATCGAAACACATAGGCAATATACCACACTTCCTACTATCATATATCCGAGCCAGGCACCTATGGGGCCTCCATTGCGCAGAGCGTCCTATTATAGATGATATTAGGTTGGACGAAATCTCAATCCCAATGCTAGGGCTTCGTACTGCTGATCCAAGGAAAAGACCGGTGCCTATTACACCACCTAGAAGCCGTGCAATAAGTTGTGTCAGTCGAGATCGGGCGTAAATTGAAGGAATTATAAACAACTGACCGATGGAGATCATCCCGACTAAACAGACAGTGAGTAAGATGGTACAACACGAATACTTTGAGGGGATACATACTGTGTTTACGAGAGAATTGGGGAGATAGGTCGGTCTTGATGCCCTCCCATCTGCGCTGCAAACGGACGATGCGGTCGCGCTGCTTCTGGAGCCGTTGCAGGGGGGTGACCGGCGCGAATCGCACGCGAGAAGTCCTGGTAGTCTCTGGGGCTTTGAGTGTCGTCACTCGCACTCGCAGTGCACCTGTAGTGGATGGATGTGCGCGAGTCTCCATGTGCGGCGCGGAGGACGGTGGGTAGACAAAGGGGTGGTTGGCACGACTCGCAACTCGTCCCATGCTACAGAGTCCATAAGTACCTGACTGCACGCTGTCGCTAGGCAGGTTCAAGAGCAGTGCACAGACCCTATCGAAGGCGTATCGAGTACGCAAGCCGAGGGATAAGGCAGAAGGCGAAGGGTCCTGCCCACACCAAGACAGATGTCAGATGTCAGCTTACGCTCGTCGCTGGCAACTACTATCTGCATATTAGTATCGTGTTCACCTCGAGGCATGCAGGGACATGATGAACAAACCACAGTGAATAGAAGGTTGTGATGGGAAGGTACTATGATGCCGACTTTGGATGAACTCTGAGCTTAAGTCTGAACTTATATAGTTCGCCGCGGTCCATTGAGAAGGTGTCGTCTATTAAAATTAACGATGGTCCACCGTCGGGCGATTAAGTATTCGACGTCATATTGACCACGCTTCGGCATAAGTCAGGACTCACTGAACATATCGATCACCAGGGTATACAGCGACCCGCAACGGATGAGACTCGGAAGCAGAGGAGAAGTGTTCAGTAGTAGAATCCCAGGCGATGGTGCCGTACATTCCGTCGTGGCAGTGTCTTGCCACGTGTAGTCATTATTTTAGAACTCCGTGATCACTAAGATGTAAGCGGACTCTGAAAGGACTGCTCTTTCCTCAATCACTGCCAGGATCCTTGACACGGTTTTGTATGATGTCGAGGCGACATCAAGGATAGTTTTGCGCAGTGCATGGCTGGGGTGTGCTCGAGCTCGACGCCAAACCAACTCTGTTAAGTGTGGTAACAAAGACACGGTACGGCGTTACAAAGTTTTTGACTATTTCTGTCCTTACTGCATTGCCCCTCGCTAGTAGCTCCGTTCCGACGACAGAGATATCCTGACTCCTGAGAAGACCATCGAAGCCCGCTCGTGAATTTGATGGGCTGGCTATCGGTATCAACGACGAGCTCCGTGCCCTGCCAAGAGGGAACACCGCCTAGCGATACGGACATTCTTGACCAAGATCTTCGAATGTGATCAGCTATTGCGGTGAGTGTCAATGGTGGTTCGTCCCGCATACCTGTCCTCGCCGATGATGCGCTTCACTGCTACCGAAGGACAGGCATTCGAAATCCCAAAGTCGTGCTGCTTTTCGACGGTCTGATTCACAGCCGTATTGCATCGCTTACTACAGCGCCTTGGGGCTCGTGGGCTCCTTGTTGAGAACGACTATGGACGAGTATCAGCGCCGAAAGATTCCGACATTGCAACGCAGCAGCGGCGCGTGAAAAACGTCGCGCAAGCCCTTCGCTGCTCTCGTCCCTCACTCGCTAAGGGCCTCCCGCGCGCCGGGCCGCATCTCGCTGTTGAGGCAGGCGACCAACACTCCGAACCGCGTCTCCCCGCACGCCGGCCCCTTCGCGATCCCCGAGCGCGGGCGTGCTTCGCGTGTGGATCACCGGCGTTCGTTGCTCGATCGGCGTCCCAACAGTGAGGGTACCTGCAGGATGCAGAGCTTCTGCGTCCTTGTCTTCTCCCGCCCCGACTCATATCGGAGCGCCTGGGCAGAGTACGAGATGCAGAGAGCGGGAGACATGCGGTTCGGTTGCTGCAAGGGGGAGGGTCAATGGGGATATTGGTTACGAGGAGTCCGATAGCCTCGTGGCTCCCGCAGGTGGGCGCAGCGCCGAACGGGCGCCCCCCGCTGACCATGTGCATAAGACAATTGGAAGGAGACAAATGTTAATTTTATTTCCGAATGCCGGGCATAGTGGCTCCCTGCTGCTGCCTACGGAGGTTGCGCGGTATGGTAGGGGTCTGCGAGACCGACGAGTCCCAGTTCGAGCAGAAGGCTTATTTAGAACTCGAACGCGCACATACGGCGGCGCGCGTTCTACGCCCGCATCGAATCGAGTCCCTGGAATCTGCCCTTCTAGCTTCTGTCTGTGATCATGATGCTTCTTGAGAAAGGCAGTTCTTTCCAGGTGCACACGATCGCGCGCGCGGCCTGCCGGGCGCACACGGAGAACCGCACAACATGACAGACTCCGAGTCCGGTATGTGCCCTTCCCAGGGACAAGCTTAGTTGCGCCCGGAATCCCCGTCGAATCGCGAAGCACGTATGCGTACCTTTCCAAGCTGCAGATGGTGGAAGTTCCGTCCCGCCCGAGTGGGACCTCGCTTGAGATGGCTCAGTATGTATTCTGTAACATTGCGTCGGGTCAATAACCGGGAAGGAGTGATGGTAAGTACGGAGGGGAGTTGGAGAGAGGGCCCAGGTGAAGTGCTATGTAAGTTACACATAAAGATACAGGGCGGGGGTATATACAGGGAACGTGAGTTATAATCCGAGTCGGTGCGCGGGGGAGTGAGTACACTGGATAATGTATGATACCGAGTTATAATGCGTGAGTGAACGAACGGACGAATGTTGTCGAATCCGGAGACTTTAAAGATGCATGGGAGCGATGATGGAACAAAGCGACGGAGAACAAATCGACGAGTGGCCGGCGGGGAGCGAGGAACGGAGGCGGTGCGGACGCACGAACAGAACGGCGACAGGCTACACGCGGTCGCAGAACCGCGGACTGAGCGAAAACCGCGCCCAGAGCAGGAATAGCGCGCCCGCGATCACGCTCGTGCCCGCAAGCATGGTCATGCCGACGTACGAGCCGCCCTCGGCCTTGAGCATCGCCCCGGCGACGGGACCTCCGCACAGCGCCCTGTTGTCATGCATGCGTGAGTCCTCGAATGCAACGGCGTGGAGACGGACAGAAGGCACTCACGGGAAGGAGACGATGCTGTACAGCACGCCGATACGCGTCCCGTACTCGCGCACGTCCGAGATCTGGACGACGCAGGGGATGACGAGCGCGTTGAACGCCCCAGAGAAGAATCCGTATATGACCGCGAAGAGCATGATCGCGGCGAGCGAGTGCGCGAACGTCCATAGAACCAGCGTAGAGATCCCCGCGACGATTGTGCAGGGGACGACCACGTTGAACCGCCCTAACCTGTCCGCAAGGAACGCGGGCGCGAGACGGCCGAGGATCCCGCCTGCGTTCATGACTGATAGCACGTAGAACGCGGTCTCGTGCGAGATACCGTGGTCCGTAGAATAGTCGACGATGTAGAAGAAGGGGATGAAAACACCTAGAGCTGTGCGTCAGTACAAATACTTGAAGGTAGAACGCGCAGTGCTCACCGAATGAGATGAAGACACTCCCCGCAATGACGAGCCGGAAGGGCGCGTCGTGGAAGACCTTGGAATCGAACCATGGCACGTTGTCCTGGGGCTTCGACAACCGGCTCGTAATAGTTGCGATCGCGACGCCGCATAATGCGAGAGAAATAAATCCAGATATCCGGACAGTCCACGCGAAGCCGACGCGGTTGAAGAGCTGCTGGTACATAATCGGGTACACCACACCACCTGTATGCAAGCGTCAGGACGCGAGCCGAACTCTTCAAATAGGCACACTGACCGACTCCGGAGCCGGCCACTGCGATCCCGAGCGCGGTACTTCGGTACTTCTTGAAATGTGTGGATATCGCGGCCAGGCTCGGGTAGAATCTGCAGGACACGTTCAGAGGTCGACAATGTCAGATCCACCGCAGCGAGTACTCACACAGTCCCGATACCGATAGCTACCAGTACTCCCTGGGAGAGGATATATTGATAGTAGTGGGTGGATATGCTAGTCATCATCGTGCCGAACACGAGTATCAGGGTCCCGAAGATCAGGATGACCCGAGGCCCGTGCGCGTCAAATAACCGTCCGACGAAGCCACCCTGAGGGCGCATTAGCCAACATGCCCGATGCACGCCCTCGCGTACAACTCACCGAAAAGAAGAACACCCATAGCTGCAGGGAACCGATCCACGCGATCGTGGACGGCGGGAGGTGGCTTAATTGGTGCTCGGCATACCACGTTTGGAACGTGCCGAACGAGTTGAGCTGCCCAAACGAGCAGAAGAGCGCGAGGAACGCGCCGAGGACGGTGAGCCATGCCGCAGCACCACCATCGGGAAAGGCGTCGGTGTCGGCGACGGAGGGCGTGCGGGAGGGGACGTCATTGACGGCGGTCGCTGACGAGTTGCTGATGACGCCGACGACCGACTCCTTGGTGCTGCGCTTCTCCACGTCCGCGTCGGCCATGTATGAGGGTGAGAAGAAAGGCGGGAGAGGGGACAGGGACAGGGCGCAGTGGGGGAGGAAAGGCCGACGGACAAAATAGAGCTCGAATATAAGCAGGGCGCGAGCTGTGCGCTGCGCCGCTCTGGGGACGATGGCAGCGAAGGCGCACATCGAATGTCGATGTCACCCTGCGCCCCCGGAAATTCGGATTCTGGGCTGCCAGTGGCATCCGGAGAAGCCGTCGCCCGTCGCGTCTTCCCCATCAGCGCGGTGAGTAGCCGGGGGCCGTGGCGTGGCCGGCGCGGCGGGCAGCTGCCTGCAATGAGCCACGTTTAGCGTTGGCCATGCTCCGCGGAAGCGGAGGAAAGAGTGCGAAAGGTACGTGCTTGGTCGAATCGGGAAGGCGGGAAATGGAAGCCCTGGCCGCTGGGCTCCGCCGGGCGCGGAGGTTTCCTGCAGCGCCCGCCGCCCACAACTTGGCGTGTGTGGGAACCTGCGCCGCCTCTGTGCAAAGGGTCGCTGCCGAGTGCGTGCTGCCTGCGCACGACAAATACGAGCAACGCTGGTGACGCATTGCGTGTGCTAGGCAGACCACGAAGGATACCGCAGGCGGCGCATGTAGTAATACCTGTCTTCTCCCGCCTCCGAAGGTGCCGGAGATGGCCTGCTCGGCTGACCCGAGGCGTATAGGGCGACGTTAATGAGCCCTAATGAGCCATACAAAGTTGCGACGATGACAGCAACGCTGACGGGGGCGAGGATCAACGTGCGCCGTCGCTTGTTCAGTGCAAGCAGGATACCGGCAGAGGCCAAGACAGCTGCGTTCTTGACATGCATCGCCTTCAATGCAATCACGAGGGTGTGGGATTCAGCGACAGTGCCGGAGTCGAGGCTATCATGGGTAACCGTATGTTGGGATTTGCGGTGCAGGTTCTGATTGGCGGGCGGCCCAGCGTTGAGAGAGCGGAGTGGCGTTCGGTAGTAATGGCTGTCGAACTATGCCAATTTGATGACCTCCGGTATCATGGAGCGCACCCGAGTAAAGCTAAGTGTAAGCGTGTATATCAAAGGGGGAGGGAAAGGGCGGTGTGGTCGCTCACAGGAGTCATGGTACATGGGCGACCTCCGGGGGCGGTGCTTTCAGGACCGCAGGTGGATCTAACGAGTAGGACCACAAGCCTGACAGTTACCTGTGGTCAGAAGGGGATTAGCTGTGGTCGTGCGAGTGATCATGGCGTGACTCGCGTGCGGAAGCCGCAAGCATCTGCAAGCACCCCAGGGCGAACACTGCTCATAGCATCCACAAGCATCATGATCCAATCTGCGAACCACCAGAGGCCAATCTCGCTGTCAGTTCACACCCGGGTACAAACCTGTTTGTTAACGACCGATCTAGATCCATGACATATGATGAAAGCGACGCTGTACGCCCGTAGCGCAAGGATCATGTCTAGCATGCCGATACCTCTACGACCTCGACCCATGACCTCGCACTGCATCGTCGTACCGTAAGCTGCGGCGCTGGAGTCAGAACAGATCCGCCCTGGCAAGCAGCAGGCTAGCATGGCCGACATGATCGGTTTTTGTTTCGAATCGGAGTTGACGGATATGATGTGAGCACATACCAGGATTTATTGCCATGTCGCTATGCATGCAGAGCCACGATCCCGCAATAGTGTTGGTGACCAGCTGTGCGAGACGCGTCTGTGTTGCCCTGGGTCATACATGCCAGTGCAGTCGTAACCTACGCTGCTCTATGTTCCGATCCGAGTCGTAGGCTACCAGACAGCATTCGGTTTGACACAGGTCGATGTATGCGTATGAGGAGTGCGTACAGACCTTTTTTGAGGACAGACAGAGTTCGATATGGCCCGCAGTGTACCCAGAGGTGGCTAGGGATGGTGATGGTCCGGGAAAGAGGAGTGACGGAGCGCCCAAGTTGCCGCCCGTGGTCGCAATACGCCTGTTCCGTTGATCCGGGCGCAACACCACTGCAACACCTTTCTTCTCGGACGCTCTCGGACGCTCAAAATTATACCTCAAATTACGGCTGAGGTACACTCAATCAGTTCACTCTCCAGTCCGTTATTTAAGCGACAGTCATTGTTGGTGAAGGAGCGGTGATCGTGTCCCTGGCCGAACACGTCAAATACGCCACAGTCACGGAGTCCGAATGATCAGTGAGTCGGAGGTCCGAAGAGCACGTATCCTGACTTTCCATCCCCTCTACAGCAAATTTAGCTGTCGGCCTCTGGTCGGCGACACGGTACCCGAGATTTTTCAGTGTTTGTGGCTGACTCAAACGGGATCGATGATGGTCGAGATTTGTTCCTTCGCTGACCAGCTGCCCCGGACAACGATGAGTGCCGAGAGTAAGGGCGTCGGGACGCGCCTGCTCTCGCACGTCTTTGAGATCGCGGCGAACGAGAAGGGATGCGGATTGCTTCATATATGGTCTGCTGCGTGGCAGGCTTGGGTCTATCAGCCGCTACAGGTGCGTATCAAGAAGAGTTTGCATACTGAACTCGATGTCTGGGGGATGTGCACTGACAGCTCTTACAGAGCGCGCGCTAAACCGAATGGCCTAGAGATAACAGGAGAATCCAGCACGCCAACCAAACATCGTAAGAGACAAGAGAGCCCGAAGACTGGACTCCTGAACGCGTGCGCATTGGCGGTGCTCAGTAGTGGTTGAGCACGACGTTGAAGTTGTTCGTGAAGAGGCTTGCGCTGCCCGTGAACGGCTCCGTGCCGGCCTGGATCGCCTGGACGTACTGCCACTGGGACACACCGTAGTCCTGCTGGAGGTAGTCTGCTCGCGGGGTGTGCGTTAGCGTTGTGCCATCACGAAGAGGCGAAATATAGAGGCGCACCGAAGAACTGCTTGAGGTCGGCGTTGAAGTCCGTGATGTCGCCGTCGGCGCTCACGAACGAGAGCACCTCCCAGTTCTCATTCGGGCCCTGCCACAGGTTCCAGTTGTGGCCCGCGATGCTGACGCTCCACTGGACCTGCTGGCCAATGGGCTGGACGCTGTCCCAGGCAAGTTTAGTGAGCGGCGTGCTTTGGAACACAGAAACAGACGGAGCCAGACGTACCCGCCCTGACTGGAGAGCCAGATCATGATCTCGTAGGAGGAATCGGAAGAAGCGGGGCTGCCTGATGCGGCCCAGCCCGTCCAGATGTCGTATCTGCAGATGGAGAGGGACTATTTGAGTGACCCTGTGGCACAAGTGTCCCGTTAATACTTACGAGACGTCTGCGCGGACCGAAGACTCGTTCTCGTACACCCACTGCCAGGCCGTCGGGGCAGACTGCAGGTTCGCGAGCTAAAGAGAAGACCGATGTTCAATGAGCGTTCCACGTTGTATACATGCGCCCGTCGGGCTCACCTGGACGCCCTTGGCGGTGTTGGACTCGACGTTCGCGTGGCTCTTCACGTCGTTCCAGCCGTTCTGCCAGTCCCACACCGTGCGCCACGAAACACTGTTTCCGCTCGTGCTCAGCAGCGTCGTGGTCTGGTAGCCGGAACCGGCACCTGTCGTGCATCAGTCCATGTCCGCCTGCAGGGAGGGAAGTAAATGAGGAGAGAGCTCACTCTCGCCCCAGAGGTTCTGGCAGAGCGTGTACGCGCCAGAGGGGGTGCAGTCGAATTGGCCCGAGAGTGTCTGTGCGGACGCGGACGCGGCGACGGCGACGAAGGAGAAGAGTGTGGAGAAGCGCATGTTGGCTCTGAAAAGTGAAGTCGGGTGGTGGTTTCGAGTGGTGTGTGTGAGCTGGGGAGCTGGAGAGTACAGCGGCCCAGCTTATGTAGTGTTCGCCTTCGGTTTTTCGAATCGCTGTTTCAGACTTTTTCAGGCCGTCCAGCGATGAGCGCATCCTGGAGAAAGATGTGCCCATGTGGAGACGTCGATACACCCAGAGAGCACGGATTTCCTGTTCGACCCCTCTACCATTCATACGGACATGTCCTGTCGTGGCGCACTGTCACTGTGGCGGGCAGCTATCGTCTTTGCAACGCCCGTAGTCGGAAGCGGACGCCGCGCGGCGGAAGGGTAGCGAAGAGACGAACCTACGAATACGAGACGGCAATTGTTGTATATCGAGAAGCCCCTCTTGGATATACATACTTGGACCGTGCTCGATTGAGGGGCCGACTTAGGCAAAAGATGACGGGCAAGCACAAGACCTTGCAGCAAGGCTGTGGAGAGGCTGATGACACTGCTCTCAAGCGATCTTGCGGCCGAATACTCCGCGACGTCGGGGCGTCAAGTACTGCCAGACATATGTCGTTTGGAGAGGACCTGTCCACATGCGAGGAGCTGCCCCGTCGATGAAAAGTCGTCCTCGGAAGACGTTCAAGACGACTTGATACTGAAAGCACAGTAGATTGGGAAGCGAATACTTGGTATGGTGACGCCTGGCCACACTTACCTCCGAGTCCGACGCGAACGTACATGCCGAGCTTCAAATGCAGTTGGGAAACCTCGTGCTGATGACCGTACGCCAAGTACGTCATCTTGTCCGAGTTGATCTGCTACTCCAAACGCAGCCCGACGCTCGAACTCCGCTTGCCGAGCCAGAAAGGACACAATCTTCTCCTCAAGCTCCTTCGCCGCCGGGGCACGCGCCTCCATCTCCTTGGATCTGGATGTTCCCCCGAGAGCTTCGATGAGGTCTGTAACTGACGCGGACCGCGGACCGCGTCTTGTGAGGATGTCCTGCAGCCCACGGTTCATGCGAGGAAGCGACCTCTGGCAGGCGACCACGTCGAGCTGCTCTTCGTCGCAAAGCGCCTCATTCTCGCTGCTCCCTCTGGGTAACGCGCTGGAACAAGGCGCGGAACGTCCCAGGACGCACGGAGGAGCTGTGATGCGAAAATGTGGATGCGGCTGAGGCGGCAACTTTGACGGCGGCCCACTTCGCACTTCGCTCGACCCTGGTCCTGTAGCAAAAGCATATTACGTCCTGTTTCGCATTTAGACCCGGGCCGCGAAGGACTTACCATATACATTCAGCTTGTATGTCTCTGCTTGTATGGACTTCGTCGAGTCAGTACGACCCTAGACGAGCAGCTCGGAGCTAGTCACGTCCAGCACGCCCTATGCAACCGCGGTGAACCTCAGCCTAAAGTCAGACATATCCAGCTTTCTGCGTTGCGGTATGTCTCGTCGTACACATCCTCACGCCGCGACCGAATGCGGTGGGGTCGCACGCGTCTGCGAGACGTTGCAGCCCTTCCGGCGACGCGTGCGCGAGGTCGACGCAGCTGGGATAAAGGATGATTGGTACGGAAACATTATACGTGGGACAGAAGTATACCGTGACGCACCGTACGCTCGCCTCCTTGCTATAGAACAAGGTGCAGTCGTTAGCGGGGGGAGGAATAGTCCCCTGGCAGTAAGACGGCTTGCATACGAGTGCACTCCCCAGCTTCTTAAGGTACTCCTGCAGAGCACGCTCTTCTTTACAGGTGGGGCCAGGGCAGGTTTCCACAGTATCTATGTGTAAGCCCGTTTCGCTGTCCGACTCATTCGATGCATTCTGCAGCGAAGATATAATTAGCGATAAACCCGCCATGCTGAGGTCACATTGAACTAGCTTGACGTACTCTTTTTGCACATCTATTTGTACTAGACTGCAGGGGTTCTTCTGACATGTACACCGGCAACAGACACGACTTACGCGCGCCTAATAAACATCCCCCTCGGCGGACACGGGCCTGGGTAGCTGTCGCCCTCACGACGTCCGTAGTACTCGGGATTGCAACAGTGCAGAGGAGAGACGAGCCTACTAATAAGAGATGCGAGTTGCTTGAATATGCAGATGCTCCTCCTTCGAAGGACGGTTGATCATGAGAGTCTCGAAGATGATGCCGCGCTGCAAGTTGGTGTTTGCATCTGGGCGGGCAAGCGCCGATAGCGCTTGCCGGGCGGCAATTGCCGAAGCGTGAGTCAATATGTCTCTCGCGAGTACGTGGCGGATATCCTTCTGGCTCTGTACCACGACGCCACCACACAGGACAAGCAGAATATCTTGTACTCTTGCTCCTCTTGGCGAACTTGCTTTAATTTTCCCCGACAGGCTCAGCATCAAAATTGTTTCCTAGCACTAGTGGCGTACAGCTAATACCGAGTCGAGTCCCTGTTTTCCCCGCAATGAGCTCACCGGAAGCTCTTCGCAGGTTCGCGTCGGACTCACCCCAGCCGCTGCGCACGCTCCCCGATATTGTGGCTCGCTTCAGGATCCCTGCCGATTACTTCCCAACTACACTCAACGATGCTTATGCATCACACTTACCCCGCCCCGTCCATCCTTCTCGTGCTCGCGTACGCCGCGTCGAGTTAAGAAAGGAGAAATCCGGCACGAGGTGTGAATATCTTCTCGTATTTGTCACTCTAGATGGTAGGCCGTGGACGGAGGCCCCGCTGGGAGCCATCAAATGCGACCGCACTATATTGACTGAAGACCGTGACCCCATGAAACCACACCCACCACCCACCACTCAATTCGCCTACTGGCTGTATCTCGCCTCTTCCTTGTACAACTTCCTCAAGAGCGGGCCTCCACCCTACAATGGCGACGAGCTCAAAGTGTTCCGTCCGAACGCAGTGCTTACATCCAGACCCATCCAATACTCTTGGACGCTGTACACGCACGAATACACTACGCTCCCTGCTGCAGGGCCCGTCGACGTCACCGAGCCTCAGCCCGAATTCCCGCACTGGTCTCGGGATGTCACAGTACCACCCACGCTCTTCCACCTTGCCGTTGCTGTGTCTCTCCTCGATAAACTGCAACCCGAATACATTGTCCCTGACCGCCAGTGCTTTTGGTATACGGCGATGCTCTACCATCTGCTCGTCGGCCAGGACGCTCTGGGCGCGGAGGTCGAACACGACGCGAAACGGGTCGCTATCGGGGCCGCGCATTGCTCCGAAGCCTCCCGGGGCACCTCCATTTTTGCCTCTGATACAACGTACGTGCTTCCTGCTTCTCGGTGAATTGATAATGACATCGACGACTTAGTTTCCGCGCGCATCCCGGAACGTTCCGCGACTTGTTTCAGCGCGTCACCCACAAGGACATCGAGGAGCTTCGCACGGAAGAGGAGCTGGACGCGATAGCCTGCGAAGTGCGGCTCGTTAAGCTATACAGCAGCCTGCGAGACGCAATGTTGGATGATCGAAAACGTTTTGGGAGTTGGGGCCCGTTTGCCGTGCCAGGCAAAGACGCTATGATCGACGCTCTTAGAGAAACGATCACAGACATGGAGGTGGAGGTGGTGGAGGCTACCTCTAGAAAGACGCTTGAGGCTGAGAGGGTCAAAGCAGCTGCGGAGCGCGAGGTGTGGAGGGCCAAAGCGGCTGAAGAGCTCGAGGCGGCGAAGGCAGCGATGGCCAAGAAAATGGAGGAGGAAAGGGCGCTAGCGATCAAAGAACTCGAAGCTCAGAGAGCTGCAACGGCCAAGGAGTTCGAGGAGGAGATAGCGGCGTCGACCAGAGCGCTCGAGGCGGCGAAGGGTGCAGCGTCCAGGGAAACCGGGACGGAGAGGGCGACGGCCAAAGAGAGAGCGGAGGCAGCAGCCGCCAAAGACAGGCAGCTGGCTGCGCTGGAGGAGGAACACGCAGCCGCACTGGCGCGTCTTGCAGAGCTGGAACGTTGGGCTGCATCCGGAGGTGCAGGCCCGTCCAAGGCTGCGCAGGTGCAGTAGACTTTGTGTCGTCTGTGTTGTGTCCGTCGATTGTCGCGCTCACTTGTTGTGTATCCATACCCTAGTCACCGTTTCTCCATACGCTCTATTTGCTATATTTCCTGTTGTCTCTTTGCAATTCCAACGTTACCCCCCACAATCACATGCTCTCGCTTACCTGGTACACTACACTTATGAGCCCATGTGCATATGTTGTCCTCGCAATTGTACAATACTATGCAGTCTGATCATACCCGTCGAAGAGACTAGCATTGTTCCAAGAACCGAAGACGTATACTCACAGCCCGTACGGATCATGCGAATATTGCATTAGCCAAACAACAGCCGTAAAACAAAGTACGCTATCCTTCCGAGACGCGGTGATGAGAAAGTGGAGCCCCAACGTCAGACTCGGAAGGTAGTACGTGGTGTGCATGCGATGCTCAGTGGTTGAGCGCAACGTTGAAGTTGTTAATGAGCAGGCTCGCGCTGCCAACGAACGGCTCCGTGCCGGTCTGGATCGCCTGGACGAACTGCGACGAGGCGACGCCATAGTTCTCCTGGATGAAGTCTGCCGGCGCCGTCCGTCAGCCTCGTCTTTGCCACAGTGCGGAAACGGACTCACCGAAGAACTTCTTGAGGTCGGCATTGAAATTCGTGATGTCCCCGTCCTGGCTCACGAACGAGAGCACCTCCCAGTTCGCGTTCGGGCCCTTCCAGAGCGTCCAGTTGTGGCCCGCGAGGCTGATGCCGGACTGGACCTGCGAGCCGACGGGCTGGATGCTGTCCCGGGCGCATTGCCGTCAGCACCAACTCCGTGCAAGGTGTAGAAACAGAGGGATATGAACGCACCCGCCCTTGCCAGAGAGCCATATCATGATCTCGAAGGAGGACGCGGCGGACGCGGGGTTGCCCGTCGGGGTAGTCCCAGTCCAGATGTCGTACGAGACGTCCGCGCGGATCCCGCTCGACTGCGACTCATACTCCCACTGCCAGGCCGTCGGCGCCGACTTCAGACTGGAGAGCTACGAGCGAGAGCCGTCCTCAGCATCCACATGGTTTCGAGTAGGTGTCGGGGCTCACCTGCACGCCCTTGGCGGTGTTGTGCTCGACGTTCGCGTAGCTCTTGACGTTATTCGGGCCGTTCGCCCATTCCCAGATCGTCCGCCACGACACGCTGTTTCCATTCGTGCTCAGCAGCGTCGAGTTCTGCTGGCCCACGCCGGCGCCTGTACATGCGATGCATCAGTTCGTGTCCGTCTACGGAGAGGTCGAGAAGAAAAGAATGTACGTACTCTCGCCCCAGAGGTTTTGGCAGAGCGTGTACGCGCCTGCGGGTGCGCAGGTGAACTGGCCACTCAGGGTGGTCTGCGCGCAGGCAGACGCAGCGACGGCGACGACGGAGAAGAGCGTGGAGAAGTGCATGTTGGCTTGGGGATGCGTACTGTTCACCCGCGTCCAGCATTTATATCGTCCACCGCCGGGCTTTTAGAATCACTGGTCGACGCCTCTTCAGACCGTCAAGTTTGGATCCATGTCGGAGAAACGTACATCCGCGTCAGGATGGCGACAAACCCATTGAGAAGGGTGGATTTCCCGTTAGAACTCTCCACTCTTCATACAGTCCTACTGTGGGGCATTGTTCTGACGTCTGGGCAGCGATCATTTTCGCAATGCTCGCAGCTAGCAGCTGACAACGCGCTGTGACAGCATGGCGATGAGATGAACCTACTCCCTGACGTTGGGGAAAACTAGCTAGCTCAGCGACGTCGGGGGCTGGGGGGGAGCGGGATCAGCAGGATCGGGCGACCCGACTTTGCGCCGACCCGTCTCCGGTTCTGGTAGAAGCGTCGCTAGAAGCGGAGCCCTGGGTCATATACAAGCACGGCCGTGCATCGCATGATGGGGAAGGACGACTTACGACATGCCCTGCCCCGCCAAGAACGCGTCACTTGCTCATCGAGGGTCCGCACACGAGGTGTCCTCCAACACAAGTTGATAAATATTGAGAAAACCGAGGTTACGCACAAGGCCCAGTGTACTGCCGGAGCTGCCCCTCGAAAAGACCAGCGATGATGACGTATGGAAAAGCCCACTCTAGAGCCCCATCCCAGAAAGAGAACGTGCGACGGGTGGTATATAGGCAGTAGACTACCGCTCGGACATCTGCGCGAGATAGTCCGAGAGCTATAGGTGGCGGCGAAAACGGTAGGTTAATGGAGTGATGTTCAAAGTAGTATCTGACCCACCTTCATCGCGCCCTGACGCAAGCTCTCGGCCGCATTCTGCACGTCGGGGTTGGCCAGGACGCGCGAGATGGCGTCTTTCGCCGCGAACTCCAAGTTGGACAGGGTGCCGTCTCCGAGCATGGCCCCGTCGCTCCCGTGGCCCATCCCGGCCATCTCCTCTTCTTCCTCTCTGCCGAAGTATTGGTTCGAGGATATGGAGGAAGCTCCCTGGAACGACTGCAGGCGCGTCTGTGCTTCTGCGACGGCGTTTGGGTCGTAAGAATTGCGCCCAAAGTACATGTCCGACGAGATCGCCTTCTGGTTCCCGAATTTCTCGCGTGCGAACATCGGAGCGTCCTCTGCGACAGCCGCACTATGAGCGTGACGGTATGATTAGCTTCAACCTCGGGAGATGCGGGGGGTTCGTAGCAGGGCTGACCTGGAAGAAACCGCCGCGGCGGCGGGCACTGCACCGAAGCCAAGCCGCTTCATGCCCATCCCCAATCGCTCCATGTCTTGCGCACTTCCATTAGGCTTGGAAACGGCGGGTACGGATGGCGTGGATTTCGTCACTGGTGACTTTGCCTTGACTGCCGCGGCCGACTTCGCTGACTCTGCCGCCACTCGTACGCGCTCTGCCTCTTCTGCCTTCTCGCGCTCGCGGTCATATCCCAGTTGTTTGATACGCTCAGCTTCCTCTGCTGCCTTTCTCTCCGCCTCAGCGAAGTCTACAGGTGCTGCCTTCTTCGCCCCGAGGCCGCCTAGCTTGGATTTCTTCGCGCCAGCGGAGGCACTGCCGGCAACAGAGGTCGCTGACGAGTTTAGGCGAGAGGCGCCAAGTTTAGACGCAGGTCGTGAACCGGCAGTGGAAGAGTTGGAGCGCAGAGACGCGGAGCTGACTGTACGGGGACCAGTGGGTGCACTGGAGGCGCTAGCAGAGCGCCCGATCACAGGAGGGGCAGCAGGTTTCGAAGACGTAGGGGCAGGCTTGGGTGCAGCAGGCTTATCCCATGATGAGAAGAAGTCATCGTCGTCACCGCCTGCTTTTGGTGTAGGAGCGGCAGAGATGTCTGCGGCGCCTTCCACAACAATCTTCTCGGGATATCTACAAATCCATTAGTATGGTCGTTCAAAGGCTGAGTATAAGAACTCACCTGGCAATGTCCTCCTTCACGCGGCGCGCAAGCTCCTCCTTGTACAGCTCCGCAACACGGCTAGAGTATTTCTTCTTGGTATCCGAGTCGCTGAGCAGTGCAGCACCGCCATGCTTGTTGAAGAACTCATTCGCGGAGGCGTTTCCGCCGACTTTCATTGTGCGCAACTGGTTGAGCTGCCAACTGTCCAGGTTGGTGGAACTTCGGCGGATTTAGCAACATGACACGTATGCCTAGCGCAAGTCAGGCTCACCGGACGAAACTGATGTGCACGCCCATGTTACGGTGGACGCTGGAGCACTCTAGACAGATGTATACACCGAACGTAACGCTAGACCATGTCGGATTGCGAGCCTGACAGTCAAAGCACATCTGCGAAGGATCCGTTGATTAACGCGGCGCGTCGGGTGTAGAACCGCGACGCACCTTGTTTCCCTTCTGCGCCTTTAGCGTTTTAAAAACCTGCTCAGTCTCTGCCTTGGTCGGATCTGCCATTTTGCGGTATTCGGAGATGGATGGAGATGGTGGTCGGGTACGAAGAGCTGCAGGCCGTCCCTGCGTGACTGCTCTCCCGGAAGCGGTGCGTGATGAAACTAAGTCACAAGTTGCACGTGGAGGTGACACATAGTAGTCACGGACGGACCGGGCCTGAATCTCGCGGGCGCTTGGGCGCGACGTCCTCGACGCTCACCACGACGACCACAGACAAACCACAAAACTAGTTTTTGTCCGAAAACCTCGTCTAAAACATACCCTACGGGTCTATACAGACGCACCGGCTACCGAAGCAGCATAAGCTTTGTGGAAAGACTCCAGGACTTAGAATCAGGACGTTCAGACATGCGCGCAGGCATGGCTCTAACATCGAGTTCGTTCCAGGTCGATGCAATTGCATCGGACCCAGATAGGTGAGCGTTCAATGAAGAAATTCTCATATATACTGAACAGTGTCCTTGACTTCTCCCGACCCTTGATAGCGACAGGAAAATATAGATCGTGTTCCCATCCCGTAGCTTCTATGGGTATGCATGACCAACCACTGCACCTTAAGTACGCACCTTCTGAAGTCAAACTAACGGTGCGTGACCTGGTCGCATTCGAAAATATAGCCATATCTCCCACCTCTTATAGACTCAGCTCGGAGACGATGTCACCCAACGCTCACAGTGCGCACCTCGCAGCATGTCGTCTCGCCTGACTCCATCGCTCCCTGAAGCAAGGCAGGAGCAGCCATACATGAGAGTCTCCGCTTTGGAATCGGGGTTTCTCGAGCTCCGCATGCGCCTCTTTGTGGCGGGTTCGGGTCCCAACAAATCCGTAATGTCCCCATCTCTATCGTTTTCTCTCCGTCACTCAGCGTCGGGAGATCATCTACTCTTCGACCTCGGCATCAGAAAGAAGTGGCAAACACACCCGCCTGCTGTTCAGCAACTGAACGCGGGCCGGGAGGTCCTCGCATTGCAGAGTGTCGACGAGAGCCTACGTAAAGGAGGCATCGAGCCAGCGAACGTCAATACTGTGATAATCAGTCACTTACATTGGGACCAGTGCGTGTTTCTACACCAGATACTTCCATGACTGACGACGAAAATCATGCAGCGTCGGCGACACCTCGTCCTTCCCGAATGCAACATTCATCCTAGGCGGCGAAGCGGAGGATCTTATCACACATGCCTATCCGTCCGATCCCGACTCCCCCTGCCTCCAGACCGCCGTCCCGCTAGAGCGCGCCCGGTTCCTCAACGCGGAGTTCACGCAGGCCATCGGGCCTTTCCCGCGCGCATACGACTACTTCGGCGACGGCAGCGTGTACATCATCGACGCCCCGGACCACCTCGCCGGACATATTAACGTCCTCGCGCGCACGAACGCGACCGGGTCCTGGATCTACCTCGCGGGCGACAGTGCTCACGACGCGCGCATCATCACGGGAGAGCGGGAGGTCGCTGTCGCGCTCCAGCCAGACGGCCATGTGCGCTGCATCCATTCGGACAAGAAGGCGGCGGAGGAACATATCCGGCGCGTGCGCACGCTGCTCGACGAGCCGAAGGTGCTGATTCTGCTGGCGCACGACCGTCAGTGGTACGAAGATAACAAGGATCGAGGCGTGTTTCTACCAGGCGCCATCGAACCGCAGTAGTCGCACAGGAGGTACGTTCCTTCTGTGCCTCATGTGGAGCATGCGCATCCGCGTATATCTGCTAATGGGCTCGCAGTTGGCCGTGATGAGCTTGGCGAAGTCATACAGAAGATTGATGGCATACCCTTCTGACTCGAGCAACCGGTCGAGTGGTGCGCAATCGAAGTTTAATGGTGAAAATATAGGCTTCCTTCAAACGCATGTAGAAGGCTCGGAGAGCTGTTGACGCTCTTGCAGTCAGCCAACGGTCATTGACACATCTTGGATGTAAACGACCTGCGGGAAGGCAGTCCTCGCCGTAGCCCCGTGAGCGGGGTGTGAGTTGCCAACGTGAAGGCCTGCCAGGGATACTAAACTCCGAGCATCAGCTCCGTTCACTCGAGGGCGAGTCATTTTCCCATAGTCGCTCGTTCAAGCAACATTTGCCTTTTTGTCGAGCAAGAGCGGATCTAAAGAAGCGGATCCTACTCATGACGGTCTCCGCTTTACGTTTTCAGGGGAACGCAGGCGGCCGGGTACCAGAAAGCGTGGCAGAACGTACGTCAACCCACGCACGGCGCGATCTGACAGGCATATCACAGATCAGACCTGAGGCCGCGCCTGTCATCGGACGGGCGAAGTGCGAGCGGCCTCGGCGCATATATATTAGGTAGGTTCAGGAATACGAATGTCCACCACCCGCAATCTCGCCCTTGATGTTTACCAGCGACGACTTTCCCCCTACCACTAAGCCCACTCCGGAGGAGCTCGCTTTGCAAAAGCGGCTGAAGAAGGAGCTGAAGGAGCACCTCAAGCAACTTAGTCTCGCCGTCGTCCGCAAGCCCCCGTACTGCCAAGGCACCATCCACCTACCTGTCGACGACTACACGCTGTTCTATGGCAAAGACGCCATGGCACGGTGCGTTTCTACCTCCCTCCTGCAGAGGATCACGGCGTTCATCGATTCGTCCCAGTCGTCTCGACTTTTCGAACGCGTCGCCCGAGGAGCTGCAGCATCTTGCAGAGACGTGCGATCCTGCGACGTTCGGCCTCGGCGGCGAAGATGTGTACGACGAGACCTACCGCAAGGCGGGAAAGCTCGACGCCTCAGACTTCATGCTGAGGTTCACCCCCGAAACCGTGGGCCTCCTTGACGTAATTCGTGCCGAGCTGCTCGTTGAGGGCCGCAGCTCGGCAAAGTCCATCCGAGCAGAGCTGTATAAGCTGAACGTGTACGGTGAGCCTGCCACCGAACGAGATAAAAAGACGGAACCGATAACGCTGACACGCATTTGCTTGCAGGACCTGAAGCATTCTTCAAACCGCACGTGGACACCCCGCGTAGTGAGCTCATGTTTGGCTCGCTCGTCGTCGTCTTCCCGACGGCGCACGAGGGTGGCGCTCTCAAGTTGCGCGAGCGCGACGCAAGAAATGTCCAGGAGTGGACGTTCGACTCCGCTGCGCTGCTCGCGCAGGCTGTGCAACCGTCGATTGCCTACGTTGCATTCTACAGCGACGTAGAGCACGAGGTCATGCCTGTCCAGTCCGGGCATCGTGTGACCGTCACCTACAACCTCTACTACGCTGAGGACACAACCCCTCTGCCTGCGGCGCAACCCGTGCCCACGAACGAGCACACCTTCAGATCGAAGGTGCAGGCACTGTTGGACGACCCGACGTTTTTGCCTGAGGGCGGCAATCTCATGTTTCTTCTTCGCCACCAATACCCCATGGCGACCACCCCGAAGGGCCGCACGGAGGCGCGCAAAGCCCTGAAGGATGTTGCCGCGCACCTGAAGGTGACCGACGCGCTCGTCCTGAAGGTCATGGGCGATCTATCGTTGGACGCCTCGCTCAAGATTGTCTACCAGGACACCACCGCTTACAAGGGCGTCAGATACGCGATGTGCGACCACGTCGTCCGTCTAGAGGATGAGTACGAAGTGCAAGAATCGCTGGTCGAGCATCTGCTTCGCGAGGAAGACGGAGTTCTATTGAACCCCACCCGTTGGGATGACGAGTACTACGATGACTGCCCTAGGATGCAGGTGCACTGGATCGGCGCGCCCGTCCCTTGGCATGTCAACTCGACCAGGACAACGTACATGGCGTACGGCAACCAGCACGAGATGGCCCATACTTACTGGAAGCCCAGCCTGTACGTTCGCGTCGGACCGGCCGGGAATAGGGCGACAGACTCGGAGGTTGGTGCTGCGCCGAGCGAGAACTAGACTTGGGTGTATCAGTACTGAAGTTGATATGAATTCGATCGATGTAGCGTCAACTTGAAGGTCATCCGAGTACACCTCTGTCGTGATATACTCATCTATGTTTGAACTTTGAGCATGTCCAGGCATTGGAGTAACTTGAACAAGTCAGCAGTGATTCCGAAAGCAGGCACTGGCAGCACCGGGCGTCACCTGGTAGACGCGCACCCCTGGACCCGGCGGCCGCGTGCGCGTTCCTTGCTTCATGCGCTGATCATCGAATCGAGCCATTGAGCTGCTGCATGCTCAACGCCCAGTATTCAACTTCTGTCAGTCTTTAATCTTATATCACTCCCCGGAGAAGACACTCACCGCTATCGCTTATAGGTGTTCCTTCTACCATAACCGAAGACGGTTCGGCACAAAGTCGGGTCGCCCGACCACCCCCGCACGCTCGCTTCTTGTCAGCCCCCGCCATGGCTGAGTTAGCTTGTTCCACCCCGTGCTCAACAACGTCAGGCGGCAGGGTCGTCGCCTCGCTGTGCTGCCACAGCGCGTCGTCAGCTGCCGACTAGGGGCGACCCGTGGATCAGGGCTGTCCCGATGTCGTGACAGTGCACCACACAGGCTCTACCAACCTGAACGATGGGGTGCTTCAAAGGGAAATCCGATCTTCTCAAACGGTTTGTTCGTCATATCCACATGGGCACATGTTTCTCCGGCATGCGCCCACCGCTGTACCGCCTGAAAAAGTCTGAAACAGTCATTCGAAAAAACCGACGACGAACGCTATAAAAGCTGGGCTGAGTACACGAAATAAAAACCAGACCCACTGTACTCTCCAGCTCTCCAGCTCGCACACACCGCTCGAAACCACCACCCGACTTCACTTTCCCGAGCCAACATGCGCTTCTCCACGCTCTTCTCCTTCGTCGCTGTCGCCGCGTCTGCGTTCGCGCAAACGACACTCTCGGGCCAGTACGACTGCACCCCCGCAGGCTCGTACACGCTCTGCCAGAACCTCTGGGGCGAGAGTAAGTTCCTTCAGCTCACCCTTTGTCGATGGACATAAACTGACGCATAACAGGTGCCGGCTCCGGCTACCAGACCACGACGCTGCTGAGCACGAGCGGGAACAGCGTCTCGTGGCGCACGGTGTGGGACTGGCAGAACGGCTGGAACAACGTGAAGAGCTACGCCAACGTCGAGAGCAACACCGCCAAGGGCGTCCAGGTGAGGCCGCCGGGTGCATAGTGTGTACAATGTCGGACGCTCATTGAACATGCGTCTTCTTTCTAGCTCGCGAGCCTGCAGTCTGCCCCGACGGCCTGGCAGTGGTGGTACGAGAACGAGTCTTCGGTCCGCGCAGACGTCTCGTACGTAGTCTCGGCACACTTGAGTCGCAAAATCGCTGAAAGGAATCCTCCCCGCCTGCAGATATGACATTTGGACGGGCTGGGCCGCATCCGGCAACCCCGCTTCTTCCGATTCCTCCTACGAGATCATGATCTGGCTCTCCGGCCAGGGCGGGTACGTCTGGCTCCGTTTGCTTCGGGTTTTCAAAGCACGCCGCTCATTTATATTTTCCGGAACAGCGTCCAGCCGATTGGACAGCAGGTCCAGTGGAGCGTCAGCATTGCGGGCCACAACTGGAACCTGTGGCAAGGCCCGAATGCGAACTGGGAGGTGCTCTCCTTCGTGAGCGCCGACGGCGACATCACGGACTTCAACGCCGACCTCAAGCAGTTCTTCGGTACGCCTCCATATCTCGCTTTTTCATGATGGCGCAACGCTGACACGCGCCCCATGAACAGACTACCTTCAATGGAACTACGGTGTGTCCCAGTGGCAGTACGTCCAGGCGATCCAGGCCGGCACGGAGCCGTTCACGGGCAGCGCGAGCCTCTTCACGAACAACTTCAACGTTGCGCTCAACCACTACTGAGCACCGCCCGCGCGCCCGATTCCCGGACTCTAATTCGCCCTTCTCTGCGTCTTGAATGGACCGTGCACTTTATTCTGCCGCTGTCTCTTAGCTAGTGTAATTGGCGCATGACCTCTATAACCTGTCCCTGTACGTCTCCGGATCCTCTTGAACTTGAAGTAATCCCAGTCCCTTTTTTGGAACCTCCACGCGTATCAGTGCCTCGCCCAGCAAGGCGCCACTCGTACGTGATATGTCTACAACAAATAAGTAACTTGAATAAGCGGTACAACACGAACGCCGAGCGGAGGATCCAGTCCCCGCCCGCTAAACGAAAAACCTAAACCAGCTCCGTTTCTCCCGCCGCTTGCGCAGCGTTTGGCCTGGAGGTTGCAAGACGCACTGCGGCCCGCTGGCCTTGCGGACCCCGACCTGTATGGGCGCGAATGTGGACTGGGGGTCTGGGGCCAAGCTGATGCTTGATGACGATACAGTAGTGGTGGTGTTCGAATAAGGCACTGCTGACGATGTTCCGGCCTTGCTCGACGCCAAGGACGTCGCCAGCGTCCCGGATACGGAAACCTGCGAGGGCGTCGGCGAGGGTGTCGGGGTCGGTGATGTGCTGCTCGTCTGGTCGGCGGTGGTGGATATGTCGACGCTAAAGTTCGTAGTCACGAGCTCCGCGGCACCTGTGAACGGCTCTGTGCCGACCTGGATCGCCTGCACGAACTGTGGACGCGCGTCGTTAAGCTCATTTCTCCCTCCAACTTGTCTATAATAAGAAACGAAACCTACCTGCGTCTTCGCGACACCTTGCTGGTCAACAAGATACTCTGCGGAAGCGCACGGCGTAGTTAGACGCGTACTCAGTCAAATAGTGGCCGTGGAGGCGGACGCACGGAAGAAGTCGGCGAGGTCCGCGCGGAAGTCGGTGATGTCGCCCTCCGCAGTGATGAACGAGAACACGTCCCAGTTCGAGTTCGGGCCGTGCTTGAGCGTCCAGGTGTGTCCACCGACGCGAAGGTTCTGTGCGACGACGTTGCCGATCCCGCCGACGCTAAACCCGCCGACAGGTAAGGAAATCAGTATCAAGGACGTAGTGATGTTTTCGTGGGTACGCACCCTCCACGCTGGGAGAGCCAGATCATGCTGCGCAAGGCACGTTAGTTTGAGGGCGGTAGTGGGTCACGAAAGGGCTGCGGTGCTCACATCTCATAAGAGGACGCCGCGGACGCTGGGTCGCCTGCTTGGGGCACACCTGTCCAAAGGTCGTATCTGTGACGTGTGGTTCGATACAGCGTAAAGATGTATGTGATTGTTGCACGTACGAAACGTCCGCGCGGAGATCGGAATCTGCGGACTTGTAGAACCACTGCCAGTTTGTGGGCGCAGTCACGATGTCCTGGAGCTGATAACGTTCCTGCCAGTCAATTTCTCGTCACTTCTAGTGTGGCTGAGTTAGCCACCTGCATGCCCTTCGCGGTGTTGTGGTACAAGTTAGGATCTGTAACATTCTCAGTCAATGATCGAGATATGCAGACAGGGACGTGGCTCCCGCACAGCTCTTGACATTGTCCGGACTTTGCGACCACTGGTAAGTCGTTGACCACGACGCGGAGTCGCCATTGGTGGAAATGAGTGTCGTCGTTTGTGAGCCTACACCGGTGTCTATAGTTACATCCTTGGTCAACAACCGTACACACTAGACAAGCGCATCAGGGAATAAACGGCAGCTTACTGGCTCCCCAGAGGTTCTGGCACAGCGTGTATACACCTGCGGCGGTGCAGTCGTTGCCCTGCAGTGTGGTCTGCGCGGTAGCCACATGGACAAGCGACGCGATGAGGCCGGCAGCACAGAGGCGCGCCATAAGTTAAATTTTCCTAAAGCGAAACGGATGTGAATATCGAGGTTGTCAGTCAACGTGGAAGAAGGAGCAGGGAAGAGTGCGTGTGGCTCGCGCGAGGAGATATATGCACTCACGAAGTCCGCGCTTGGACAACACGTGTCAAAGCGCAAGTGCAACTTCTGGCCAAGGGGGTGCAAAGGGAAGCCGGATGTGCGCCGGGAGAGCGCGGGCGCGCGCGACAGCAAAGTCGTGGCACATGCCCCGTGGAACCATCGGCGTCTCGCCGCCGACAGTTCTCGGACCTGGATTCGGAGACAGATGGCCCTCCCGAGAACATGCGGATCTTCATCACTGCGTAGTTGTTGAGATATCGGGGGACGGGTCGGAGTCGGGAGTCGGGATATCTGGATGATACGAAGGATGAGTGGTTGTGGCAAAGTTAAACTTTGGCTACGATATAGCAAGATCCGCTGCAAACCAATGTAGTATGAAGCGTTCCTGATATGGGCATCAAAGCACAAGTGGGGGCCCATTATGAGTTGAGTACCCCGAGAGTCGTCTGGAGGCCCTGCACAGGGTCTGGATATCTGAAGAGCCGGTCTCTCTTCAGAGAAATGGTCGCAGGCCACGAGTCTGAATGTCGCTGGGAGTAGCTTTTCATATCCTATAGTGCCCGCATCATCCGAGTGTACTCGATGTCGCCCTTGTAGAACACCTCTCCAAACCTCCGCATGCCTCTGCGCTCGTACCACCCCGCCGCGCTCGTGCGGGCGTCGCACCACACGACGCCGCATCCCATCTCGCCTGCTGCGACTTCAAAAACTTGCGTGAGCAGGCGCGTCCCGATGCCCTTGCCCTGGTGCTCGGGCGCGCACGCGAATTTGCGGAAGCGTGCGGCAGGTTGCGTCGACGTAGAGGCACCCGATGCCGCCGGTAGAGGGTCGATGAAGACGGAAATAACCGCGACTGCGACAGGTGATCCAGGAAGGAACGCGCCGTAGTGCAGTCCGGACGCGTCTTCTTGCAAGAGAACGTGCGAGACGGGGTGATCTGGCCAGAGAATGGCGTGGCGGAGAGGCACAGTCTCTTCTGCTGCGATTCGCCTTATATCTGGCCAGATCAACTAGTATGTGAGCGTTTTCGAAATCCATGTTAGGGAGAACCCACCCATCTTGTCCGCACTCATGGTTGTTAGGAACGAAGCGGGAGCGTAGATTAAAAATGAACCACGTGGATAGACGCGCGACCTGTGCCGACGTTTCTTGCTTCAAGTTCCTGCGCTCAGTTGTCGTGGCTCAGCCTATTTAGATTGAAAAAAACTACAGAAAGGCTACGTGTGGTTCTTCCTGATGGTAAGCGCAGCCTTATAAGCACGCCTTTCAATTGACCATCGTACGACCACACGGCCTGCTTTCTGTCTGGAATCTGGATTTCACGACATTCTCACATATCGGCTCAAAATGGGCTTGCGATCGCCGTAGTGCCGCATTCTGGTATTTAGGAGAGCATGCAGCCCGATGTGCATTGGATAGCTCAGCCTGTAAAGCTGTAAGTCTGACGGGTGAGCCATTTCAGAGGTACGAACCGCTACGTTCGTGGTTCCGTACGCGAAGACGTGGAGTCAAACAAATTGAGATATTCGTTTACATCGTGCTGGCCGGCATGCTGATCAGGTCATTCTAGACAGGTTGAATGGCGAGGCCTGTAGAGACGGAAAGCATGCAGACATGTGCTGAGTGACGCAAATGCCCGCATGCTTTCCAAACTATATGATGTCAGTCGAGATTACAACATCCTACCTGCAGCACGCGGGCGTGATGACGAATCGTCTGGACAAAAACTTGCAGAGAAAACAAGTGGGTATGAATGTGGCAGCGTGATCACACGCACACTAGGAGTACAGTTGCTATTTCAAGAGTTCCTCGACGATTCGGTCGTCATTGATATTTGCCACATTCGCGCCGCGGTAGTTCAGTCGCCTCAGCACATCAATCTGTCCGACACACAGCGAGACGCGCCACACATCAGTCACTGAAGCCTACACGGGCAGGGAAGCAGCGAACACGCACCACCTTCGCCCGCTCAAAGCCAAGCGCCTCGAACTGCGCGACGTGCGCCCTGTCCAGCCCCGCCATCGCGATCTCGTCCCGCTCCGCGGCCTTGCCGACCTTCCCCGCGACGTTCTTGCCACCCCCGGGGCCGCCGGCGTACACGGATGTCCAATAGCGCGCAGTGTCCTCGAAGCTGCTCTTGCTGGTCATGTAGTGCTTCGCGACCTCGGCGTCCTGGGGATCACGGGGCTCGGGCGAGCATAGGAGGGACTGGAGGGAGATGAGCGTGCTCTTCAGCGTGAGCACCGGCGACCACGCGTCCTTGAGGATGTCGAGGCAGATGGCGCCCGACGCCGAGGACACGTTCGGGTGGTACACTTTCGTGATGAACTTCATCTTCACCGGCTGGAAGGGGTAGTTGTCAGGGATCGCGATGTCCTGCGGGCGGGTGGCGATCAGGTGAGTACACGGGGTGGAGGCACCGGTGGCTGGGGTGTGCGTACGACTTGGAAGCGGCCGCCCTCGTACGGCGTGTCTTCTGGGCCGTCAAACCCGCCGATGAGGTGGAACGGGCTGTCATCTACGAGGTCGATGGTGATCTTGGATGACTTGTCGTTCTTGCAGTCTAGCCACACCCGCGCGGGTCGATGTGAGCGAAAGTGGCTCTCGATCTCGGTGGATGGCGGCGCACCTGCAATCTCCTTATTTACTCTGCGTAGTCTGGCGTCCATCGTGGTCTAGTCGTGGGGTCGTATCGATACAGAGGATGGGGGAGGTACAGCACGGAATTTATACAGGGTGTGGCGGTCGTGGACGTCGAGGTCAAGGCTTGTTCGGCAACGCCCGCGCGAAGGGCTTTGGCGACTTTTTGGCGGCAACCTTCTCTCGTTCTCCCGCCATCTCCTCCGCTCTTTACAACAAAAGACCCATCCTTTTGTTCATGGCTTGCTTCAGAAACCCGTTTCTTCAGGGTGCATATTTTCGAGATGATTATTGTGATAGCGCGCTACCGTTCTGCACACCCGCTTCAGCGCACCCAGGCTGGCCCACACCGTGAGGTACGTAAAATGCACTTCAGGGATACAGCGATACGACGATACTGATGGCAAACGCAGTATGCCTGTGCATCTGTGAAGCCGTTACGAGTTCCTGTTGCACTTATTTGAGGGATCACCGCTTGCTCTGGGAAACTTCGCCTCATGGTTCTTCATCCCACACCCTGCCATAGGAACCTTGGGCGAACTAAGTCAGGACATCTAATGCCCTGCGGCCCATTTCTACGGCTATACACTTTCCGGCTTCTGCCTCCAGCGACATCATGCGTCTACTCGTTCTCCCACGTCCACGCAAACGGTCCGCCAAACGCGCCGTACCAGTCATCTGACGCTATTCCGAGAATATTCAACCCTCTCCCAAGGCCTTCCGTATCTGCACATCTTCTTGTTACGCTCTGCCCGGACTCACCTAGGTGCTGAGATGTACACTACTGCCTCCGTCTTTTTCAAGACCCTCACAGATGCGGGAATCACCCACGCCTTCGTGAACTGGGGTAGCGACCATTCCGCGTTCCTGGAGGATCTGCACCGGCAACGTACCGAGCTCGGGAAGACGGTCGTCGAGATCGTGACCTGCCCGAGCGAGTATGTCGCGCTCACTGCCGCGCACGGATATGCGCAGGTCACTGGCAATCCCGCGGTGGTGATCGTCCACGTCGATGTCGGAACACAGGCGTGTGTCTCCCTAGATCTCCATGAAATTCGTCGGCATTTACGGGTCCTATCAGGCACTGGCGGGCGCCGTTCACAACGTCGATAGGGGCCAGGCTCCTGTCTTAATATTCGCGGGATCTTCGCCATTCAGTGCCAATGGCGAACTGCGGGGCACCAAGAACGAATTCATAATGTGGATCCAAGGTAGGCTCCGTACTATCTCAAATGCATCGTCTATACCTGGTCTATCTCTGTCTAGATGTCCCAGATCAACCTGCTATCGTACGGCAGTATATGCGCTATGTGGGCCAGATTCATAGCGGGAAGAACGCATCGAAGGTGATCATGCGAGCTCTACAAATGTATGTATACTGCACTTCGTGCGACTCTCAAACTGACGAGCCTCGGGAAGCGCCACGAGCCAGCCCAAAGGGCCAGTATACCTCTGGGCGCGGCGCGAGGTTACAGACGAGGATGTTGATGAGGCGACCATGAACGCGATCGTCCCGCTGCAGAAGTGGCCATCGGTTGCACCTCCGGCGCTCACACCGTACGGTAAGTATTAGTTATTTTCACTCAATCCGATGGGTATTGACGATGCATTCAGCGGTCGAGACTATCGTTGCCGCGCTCACCCAGGCAGACTATCCGCTCATCGTCACCGCGAATGCAGGCCGGAACCCCGCCGCAGTGCCCCTCCTCGCCGAGCTCTCCAACGCCCTCGCGGCCGGTGTCATCTCCTGCGCTCCGTCCTCGCTCGCGCTCCCGTCAAGCCACCCCTACCATCTCGGCTACTTCTTCGGCGGGAAGCTGCCCTACCTGCCCGACGCGGATGTCGTCATCCTGCTCGACGTCGACGTGCCGTGGGTCGACGTGAACGACAACGCGCCGCGCGAGGGCGCGCGCGTCTTCGTCATCGACACGGACCCGCTCAAACGCACCTTCGGCTGGTCGCACGTCGACGCCGAGATGCTCTGCACAGCCGATGCCGCAACCGCCCTCCTCCAGCTGATAGAGGCCGTCCGCGCCTCTGACGCGCACGCCTTCAGTGCCAAGCTACAGGCGCGCAAGCAGCTCCTCGATGCATCCCGTGCGACATGGCGCGCGCAGCTGTCGCACGCAGAGACACTCCTGGCGCCCGATAGAGTCAAGCCCAGCGTGCCGTTCCTGCTCTCCGCGCTGCGCACGGCTGTGTCTGCGGGGACGCCGAGCGCCGGGAAGAAGGTGCTGTGGCTGAACGAGGCGGCGAGCGCGTCGGGGCTGATCTGGAACCATATTGGGGCGGACACGCCCGGGAGCATGTTCATGTCTGGCGGGACGAGCCTCGGGTGGGTGTTGGGGGCGAGCGTGGGGGCGTCGATTGGCGCGAAGGTCGCGGGCACGGGCGTCGAGCTTGTGGTGTCTCTTACTGGCGACGGCAACTATCTCTTCGGGGCGCCTGCGGCGACCTTTTGGGTGGCGAGACGGTATGATACAGTGAGCGCACAGCCTTCGCCGCTAGTAAGAACTCATATTCTAATGACCGCCCGTATAGCCGTTCCTCATGGTCATCCTGAACAATCGCGGGTGGTTTGTACGTATTGTTCTCCCTCCTGGCAACAACCTGCTTCTCACTCGTTTTTACAGAGCCCGAAGTATTCGATGCGAGCTATGCATCCCACGGGACTTGGAAGCGCGGTCTCGGGCGAGAAGCTGACCGTCGGGTTCGGAGAGGAACATAACGCGGACTATGCGGGAGTCGCCGCGGCTGCTGGTGGCGCATGGGCACGGCAGGTCGCGCGTGCAGACGAGCTACGGGGTGCATTCGAAGAGGCGATTAAGGTCGTCATGGAGGAACGAAGGTGTGCGGTGATTGACTGCATCATCGAGTCGATCTAGGATGATAGTTGTCCAGTCGGTGCGGTTGTGGCAGCTACCGCGGGTGCTTGTACGAGGCTGGAATGGCGTTTCTGTAGACGGGAGTCTGCCCGCAAATCGAAGCGTTGGCTCTATTTATTTTGTTGACTTGGGACCCTAGGGCGACATCCAGCGGCACTTTAGTAGTAGTTGAGCGTGTATAGCAGAAACATCTATGGTGCTATTGTACATCGAGTTCGTGACTAATCACGTCGGCGAGAGAAATCCCGAAGCCCACTTCCAAGACGCAGATCACAAAGAAACGTAGGCTCCTCTATTTCCTAGGCAGTATACGTACGAGCATGTACACCAGCAAGCCGACAAAGCGAAACACTGCGACGGCACGGTCCTGTCAGCTGGTACGTATTTCAGACGATGAATAGTACGACTTACGCGCAAACCCGGCGAGAGAGTAAAGGATGAAGCCCAAAAATCCGTCGACGGTGTTGTGCACGCCCTTGTCAGCCGCCTTTCCTGTCGCGGAGCTGAAATCTGAAGTTCAGCCATTCGTGACCAGGCCTCTCTTCACGCAAACGACACACATGGTGATAGCCGCTAACAGTGCCTGCGAAACCGCGATGACGGGAGGTCAATCAACGTACCCAAATCGTGGGTCAAAATTTACTCACATTTGTGAGCATCCACGATAGCAGGACCTAACGAACTCCCGCATCTTAGTAACATGACACGGCATCCGTAAATAGACTTAAATCGTACCCTGTGTGGAGAGCGTCAGCGTGTGGAAGGAGCCGTAGCGGAGGATCCTCACTGTGATCTAAATTTTCTAGGACGGTCGTTCTTTTGTGCGTCTGAGTCCAGGTGCGCTTCGTCCCGGCCTTTTAGTCCCTTGACCGCGGCGTCATACTCCAAATCCTTGGCGGCGGCGGCGACCTCGGAGGCGGTGCGGTGGACTGTTTTGTCCTTCTTCTTCCTCGTTGAACTCGTCGCCTTCGTCTCGTGTGTGGGGGGAATAGTTTTGGGTGTACTCTTTTCATCGCGGGCCTTTGTTCCCCATGACACGTCACTGATTGGTTGATTATAATGTCAGCCGGGCGGACAGGGCAAAGGTTTTAAGGGCCGCACTGAACGTTGGCAAACTGTCGATTGAGGTCATTAGCATGACCTTCTGCCGCTGGACGGGGACAGACGTACTGCGTAGACACTGAGCACGGAGACATATGAAGGGGCGATGAGCAGATATTGTATCAAGGATGTGGCCATGTGCCACGGCTCGAGCTGCAACCTGTGTGTCAGTATCAAATACAAGCGAACAAGGCACAGCAGATACGGACGCATATGAGCGAAGCAAGACAGTACAGCCCAAGAGTCGCCAACAGAGGTATGGCGATATTCCTGAAGATTGAGTTCGCGAAGAGGGTGCTAAGCCTGAAAGGCCGATCGTTCTTGACCGCATGAGTGATCTCGTTGATCGTGATATATATCGCCGCAGCCTGTACGCATCGCATACACATTTTAGCCCACCTTGGCTTGATCAAGCAATAGAGGAGAACGCACCGTCATATACACCGTGATGACCCCGAAGCCGATGAGGGCCATTGTATAACCCCACCTTGCCCCCTGCGGCCGATTGCCCAGAGCGAGGACAATGCAGACAATGAGTAAGCCGAGATACAAGTAATTGAAGATGACGTTGAGACGGTGAACGCTCCGTCCAAGGTTGAACGACGGGTCCTCCAAAGACTCGCTGAGGATGCTGAACGAGATGTAGTAGATTCCCTGCGTCAAGTTCCTGAACACGTTGGTCGTATCAAGAATAAGTAATGTCATCACTTACGAGAGCGAACCAGGAGAACACGAGGTTGAAGCATTGATACACTAGCTCGATGTGGAACCAGAATTTGCGTAGCCAGGAGTGCTTTGAGCGATAGATGTAGTAGAAACGAATTATGCTGTGAAGAGCTCCAAAGAACGAGCCGTTCGACCACCGACGCCGCTGACTGATTAATTCAGGAACCTGACCAGACGTCAGCACCCAGTCTACCGTTGTGTATGTGCAGCTGTGTAGTATACACGTACCTCTTTTGGGACATCCGTGACAGCATATGCGGACTGGACGTAGTGGAGGAGCCACTTTTCATCCCGCCTCGAGACTATTTCCCAGCACAAAATCTACCACGCTTGCGTCGGGAAGTGTGTCTTACGCAAGAACTGTCCTTGTAACTTACTCGATCCTCTGCTAGGTACATGTTCGCGCGGAACATGCTCCTCTTAGCCTCCGCGCCACTAGCTCCGTACTAGTAGCACATAGTCAGCAAGCAATCTCGTGAAGTAGAAAAATGTACCTTACTTTCTCTTCACCAAGGAAGTACTTCTGCAGTGGGCCTTCACCATCCGGGTCGTTCTGCACTGCCGTGTAGCGGTATGCGCTGAAAGCGCCAGGCAGAACGGTGATGTAGCCGAAGATCGACTCTCTGCAAGAACAGGAAGTTAGCCCACTGTGAGGTCATTATCATCCCGAGTCTACTCACAGAGGTTTGTCAAGAATGTTCGACATCTTGTACTCAAAGTTCTGCGCAGCTACTGTCAAAAAAAGGAGTTAATGTTCCGTCGTACCTGCAGTACGTCGACAACGGTGTCTTACCAAGGGGATTGATCAGGTTCCGCATGTACTTGCCTTTCAGCGCAATAATTTCGCCGCAAGCTCCACCGACCTGACGGTTGGTGTCAAACGCCTTCCACAAATGGTAGATCGACCTGGATCCGGGCATCGTGCCGACGTCCAAGAGAACACAGACGTTTGGCTGGAGGATCCGCCCGAACGCGTTAAAAAACCACCGGTGCGAGTTGATCTTTTTCTCGTTGTTCTCCTTCAGGCAGAAGATGACCTGCACTGGTTCAATTCCGTATTTCGCGCCTTGAATTTTCATTGTCTCCGTCACAGAAACTGTGCGAGGAATTCAACTGCATATCACAGCCTAGTAGCGGAGATGGCCCCCCCTTACCTTGCGTCGTGTACTCGTAAATGTGTGCAGTCACAGGCTCTTCGCTGGGGCGGCTGTCCTTTTCCTGTAAGACTAGTAAGCCTTGGTATGCGCGTGAGAGTGCAGAAACTGACTGACTATATCCAGATATACTCCCATCGCGGTGAGAGCACATAGCGTGCGCGGATCGATTTCCTGTCGTCCGTCAGACACAATGCATACAACTACTTTCTGCCAACTCCCTGGTCCCCACATCTTGTCCCCTTCGCGTTCACACAGATATGCAATGTTCTCCATTACGCTACGCATGGTCTGGCAGAATAGCTTCACGTCCTCGTTGAACATCGTAATCACGATGAATAACTCCGTGACGCGAGCGGGCCGGAGTTCGACCTGCCGCAGCGTGAAATTGTCCTTGAAATCATCCGGACCACACGTCACCGCAGAATACCTCACATGCGTAAACTCTGAGGTCTTTGGGAGTTGCTTGGCACACATGCCCAACACCGCGCCGGGTACTGCTTCCAGCGAGGACCGTTGCAACTTCGCGGCGTGTAGGGTTCGGTCAGGATCGGTAAGCGTCGGTATCGTACCGGATTTGAAGGGACTGTTTTGGTGGGCCATAGAAGCCGATGCGACAGAGATGCCTACGACGGGAGCAATGTCCGGTTCGGAAGATCTGGGAGGCCCTGGGGAAGACTGAGGAGCAGACTCCTCACGCGCACGGATAGGTTGGACAGATTTCGTATGTCCCTTGGAATGGGACGGGTTATGCGATGAAGACTTTGAGAGCGGGGGAGCGGGGGGGAGTGATGGTGACAGGGTGGCTTCGAACGACGGTCCAACAGGGGGCGCCGGCAGGAGTCGGGGCGAGTCGCTGGTCACCAATCGTGGCGAGGCTGAGACAGCTTGGCCTATCTGCATATTTTTAAGACATAGACCGCGGTAAAGCACGATAATCTCACATCTGTGGGAGGCATCGTGTTCTGAAGCTTTGTAGCACAACTATGAGTCGACCTCTACGAGCTCTGTTAGCGTAGTGTTGTCCCAGCCGTCGTCGGGAGACTCACCGGTTCAGTGTTTGAGAGAGAGTTGGGCCAAGCTCGGGGAACAAAAGATGGGCATTTTATAGACACGGAGCCGCCCGAGAACCGCAGGCGGGCGGTAGACTGTACGAGCACTGGTCTAACACAATGAGTAATAGCGTGTCTCCACCGCCGGAGTTTGGAGGGTTGTGTCGCACAACGATCCACATTGAAGTTTCTTCCACGACGGTGGCGGTCCTCATGGTGAGTACCAAGGTTCACGAAGGAGAAACATGAGAAATGTACTGCCTTTTTTCCCGAGATAAGATGGTGAGATAAGATGGGAATATATCATTGTGGTGGACGTGGTGGATGTGGCGCAATTGGATGCGGTGCGAGACGTTGTCGTGAGCGAAGTCGAGGCCGAGGCCGATATCGGATGCCCAAGGCTGCTCGACGGGGTCGTCCAACTACTCCATCCAATCGTTATAAAGGGTGAAGGCCTGATGTCTATACAGTACTCAGTGAATGGTGTGGACGGCAGCGGACCCCAAACCTTCAGCAACCGCGGATTATTTGATCGAAGAGGGCGTGAATGTCGATGAGCCCTACTAGTTTGCCACGTAAAATCCGGGGACGTCGGCAGGAAGACCGCTGCTCCAGCTGTATATGTGTGGTAAATCTCCTGTAGCCACAGGAAATCAAATGCGGAGAGCGTACATATAAAATGTGCCAGCCAAAACTTGGGGGGACTTGTGCTGCACTTGAGCGCTGTGAGAGATACATATGAGCGCTTTGTGAAGGATACGCTTGCCGAGATGCCGAGCATACGTCCGCCAGCGCTTTAGCCTTTGGGCGCTTATAACATCGTGACCGTCCGCTTGAATGGCAGGATGCGCATGTGGCCTGAGGCCTGAGGTCCTGGCACTGCAAACGTTGAAGTTGCCCAACGTTGTTTTAGTTGTTCAAAATCCGAGTCATAGACCGAACACGCTATGTATCCCACGGGCCTTGGAACCGCCGTCTCGGACGAGAAACTGACCGTCGGGTTCAAGGGGGAACTCAGCGCGGACTAAGTACGCGGGACTCGCCACGGCTGCCGGTGGCGCACGGGCTCGGCAGGTCGCGCGTGGGAATGAGCTGCGGGGTATGTTCGAGGAGCCGATGATGGTGATCACGGAGGAGCGGAGGTGTGCAGTAATCGACTGTATCGTCGAGTCGATCTAGACACAAACCATATCGCTGTGTCTACACGATTTACGGTACAAGGGCGCATCACAGTTGTAGCTTCACCATGGGATAGTCTCGCCATTGTAGCGCAGGTACTTGCCGCTGTCGGTGGTGGTCGCGGAGGTGATTATCTTGAGGATACCCGAAACGCTCTCGTGCGGCTCGAGCTGCGCTCCCTCGCCACCCATGTCTGTTCAAAACATATATGAGCATACAGAGTCTAATGCAGTGCTTGTGCTCGACCACGCACCTGTCTTAACCCATCCAGGGCACAAGGTGATGACCGTAAAATCTGGGCGCTCCAGCTTCTGTTTGTACGCCTGTAGTGAAGAAGTGATATACGCAATGAGGAAAACAATGGCGTATAGGCTCGTAGAAAACGAGTAAGAACGCACGAGCATGTTCAAAGCAGCCTTGGTCATGGAGTAGGACCCAAAACGTGCGCCGACATGGCCTGCGGTCCCGATGCTCCCCCCAGTGCTCGAGATATGCAGGATCTTCTTTTCCGTGCCTTTCTCGAGAAAGGGAAGGGCTACCTGCGAGACCAGCGCAGGGCCGACGGAATTCGTCTTAAAGGTGTCTAGAAGCCCTTCCGCCTCCATGGTGAACACGGTATCGAGAGGTCCCTGCCGCGGGACGGCAGAAATATTAGTTGACGTGATATTGTGCGGCTTGGGGGCTGATGGATGATGGCACGTACAACAGCAGCGTTGTTGATGAGGTATTCGAGGCCACTGTCGCCGAGGATCGCCTGTAGATCCTTCGCGGACGCTCGGATGCTCTCAAAGTCGCTGACGTCGAGCTTGATAACGTGCAGCGTCCCTTTCGCTGTCTTCTGCAAGTCCTTTAGAGCGGTCGCCTTTTCTGGAGTACGAGCAGCCGCTACGACGACATTGGTCGGAGACGAGAGCAGCTGCCGCACGATCTCGAAACCAATGCCGCGGTTTGCTCTAAAACATACATGGACCATATGTTAATCGGCCCGAGTCCTCAAGGCGAAGTATACACGGTCACTCACCCGGTAACGAGCCAAGAGGTAGGACGAGCTGTGGACATCGTGGTTTCGTCAGGCAATGTGAACGGATACGAAATGTGTTGATCTCATACTGACCTGCTCTCATCCTGCTATTATACTATGAAGTCCGTGAGACAACTGTGAGATGGTGATTCTAGCGAATGCCGATCGGGCTTTGGGATAGTAGAGAGTCTGTCCGTCCTTCGCGCTATGCTGTGCAAAATGTGTCAAGAGTATTTGAGACGAGCTGCGAGTCCGTCCGTCTTATGGGTGAGTCGGTAGTGAACGCGTGAATTGGCATCGTTTTCGCCGGTCCAACGTCCGGGGAGTTGCAGATCACGCTGCCTATCCACCAGTGTCTATATATATCGGCAAGGCTGTTAGGCATTTGTAAAATCTGTTTCACCAGCAAGTAAGCTTGTATCGTGCTTACCATGGCAGTACTATTTGAAAGCGACGTCACTCGGACCGGGGATACACAGTACGGCGCGCACTAGGAACTGCAGATACACCGCTGCCAACACTGTGAACGAGGCGTTCATTCGTGGTTCAGTATCTTTTTTTGCAAACTGGACCATCCTGTGGACTCACAGAACACCACATCAGAAGGACTCTGAAGGAGATGGCGGTGAGAGAGTAAGCGACGATAACCCACTGGTGGCGCTGTCTGGATGAGCGTCTAATCCCCTGCAACCACTCTCTTCCTGCCACTCACTCATGTACGTGCTCCCTCATCCACTCGGTATTAACCGCGATTGACACATTAACAAACTGTTCTAAATTCACAGTAATATCAAGAAAACACTCTGATCGGTCGAGCAATCGCTTCCCTGCTTTGAGTACTACATGATAAAATACAGAGGGGTATCCAAGTCCGACAATGCAAGCCGCGAAGTTACAGCACCACTTGACTTATGGAGTCCGCTCCAATCTATTATCATTCTATCATGTACGCATCCCCCGCGCTCACAGTTTGAAAGACTCCGTCCTTGTCCGCGCGTAGGTCGAGTGCACCACGGTCTAGAGCGACATACGCCCGCCTCAACGAAGGAATCTCTTGCACCATAAGGCGAGCGAGGTCCCGGGCCTCCTCGGCCTTCATGCTAGCATTCCAGAGTGCCGGAGCACGCTCTATGCGATAGGGCAGGGACTCCGCCTCTTCAAGCCTCTACAACGACCGATGTCAGCGCCGCGTCATACGGTCCCGTACACTGTGTTGCACAAGCGAGACGTACCTCTTCGAATTCTTGCGCTAAGTCTTCGTCTTGGTACTCAGCCTCCCAGCAGACGATGCTTGCCTTTGCCAATACAAGGGTGTGTAACTGGCCTTCAGGCGTCACGATCTTTTCGTCCGACGGCCTGTCAGCCCGAACTGCGGCAGCCAAGTAGCCGAAGCCCGGAAACTGTGCAGGATATCAGCGCGAAGATCCTCCAGAGATGACTCAATGCCCGCACCACATGTGGTAAGAAGTGCTGGCACTGCGTATCCTCTACGCCAAGGTACAGCAGTTTCGGGCAGCGCTGCACGATTGCGTGCACGAATCGCGGTACGTGCAGCACCACGAGTTCCGGGAAGCACATGCTGACGCTCAGGCCAACAAGCCGTGCCCCCAGGTATGCGCACAACCCCACGATCTCGCACATCGTCCACCAGTTCGGGTGCCGCGCGTGGCCGTCAAGGCCAACGGTGGTGTAGATTGCGTGGCCGTGCGGGTCCCCAGGGCGTACGTCGTCGAGCTGGAGCTTGAGCCGCGTCAGGTTCGTCCACACGTGCTGCGGGATGGAGTGGCGGAAACGCAGCGCGACGCCGGCGTGCGCCCAGTCCTCCCAGCGCTGCACGATGTACGCGGGGTGCATGCTGTGCCGCACGAGTGCCCACGCGAGCCTGCTCGTCAGGTAGGGGCGCGTGCCACACCGGTAGCGCTCCCAGTCCCAGTGGGTGCGCGTAGCAACACCGAGCTTCAGGGTGGGCGCGATGGCGCGTGCCTCCTCGGGGATATCCATGTCTGGGTCGGCGAGGGAGCGCACTTCCGTGGCGTCGATGCGCCCCCAGTCGCGGAACCAGAACACCCTGTCCCCGTCGCCGACATTGTACAAAGCGGCTGGCTCTGACATTTGCCGCAGGAACATCCGAGGATCAGGGTGGGTTGCATCCTGTTCGTTTAGATCCACGTCGGTGGTATTGCAGGGCGATTCGCATAGGTGTTCGTATCCCGTGACTTGTCCGAAGTGCGCTGCGGGGCATTTACTGGAGAGGATGACGGTGTCGGTGCCTCCTAGTATGGCTTCTGGCATTTCGACTTGGTTGGATTGGACTGGCGTGGTAAGTGAAGGTAGGTGTTGAGAGGAATACGCGTATAGAGCAGATGGGATTGGAATTGACTATCGCGAATGGCACACTGTATATACTCCTCTGGCGTAATTGTACTAGTACTCAGCGCCCGAGAAGCCCGTCGCCATGGTGTATGTAGTACTCCAGATTACAAGGACGTCAGATATCCGCTCACACACGCGCCCACAGAACGAAGCTGGGCTACTGGCACAGGTGTAAGAATGTCCATAAGCTGATGTCAAAAGTCATAGTAGAGTACAAGGCACTCCGCGTACATAAGTACAACAACGCGTGCATGCTTCTCTGAACTACGCGCAACAGAACAGCATGTATAGATGCCGAGATAGGACAATATCCTCGCGACCGGCTAATTGCCCATGCCCACGTCTATCCCACTGGCATGCGAGAAGTTCTCAAAAGAGGAGCCCTGGGAGAGGTCACGACTGTCTTGTCGGACGTGGTACTCCCGTCGCTGTTGATGCACACTTCAAAACAAGGCGACATAGCAGCGTTTATCACTTGTGGCAGGGTGGCGGGCATGTGTCCGTACGAGCGAGGTCCGAGCATGTCTTGTACAGTGTAGCGCAGAGGTCCTTGAGTTTGGCCGGCGCGATGGCAGCGTGGGCGTCGCCTGCAAACACGGGCATAAACTCGATGTCCTTGTACATGCGCAAATCTACGCTGCCTTGGTCCAGCACGACGTATGCACGTCTGAGCGAGGGGAACCTCTGCATCATGAGTGCTGCGAGTACTACACACGCTTCCTCTCGCATTATACCACGGATATACATATATATCTTCCAAGCGTGAACAAACCTTCGCGAAGGAGATCCTGCATGATCACATCACACGTGTCAGTAATGACCACAGATAAGACGCCGAGGGACCTATCGTAAGTCGCGTTCACGATGTTTCTCCCATGTTTCCTGCAGCAACATAGCGGACCTCGCATTAGGCAATCTGTTCCCTGTCTTTCGCATCGAAAACATGCCTCCTGCGCATGCCGTCAGGCGGAGATTTAAAGGAGGAAGGCGTTCTCTCAACACCTCGAGACTCCCGCATCTCCCACAAGCACTGCGCCACTCACCATCCAAATCGCAAGATGGTCGAGCCCGACGGCCCTGTCACTATCTACATCAGATACAGCCGCTCGCCTTCTCCATGGGATGACGAGGAGTGGAAGCTCATGGGGCCGAATTCGTTGATCCTTCGACACCGGCATTGGGCGCAGTGGCAGAAACACCAACAACAGCTTGAGCAAAGGTGAGTTGTACGATACGCGCGGTGAGTACTGGGAGGACGTACTAACCATCAGAAGGCAGCCGAGTGACCAGCCCCCAGCTGCGCAAGATACCCGTGGTATCTCAGCGCACCCTGCATGGAACAGAGACAAAGACCTTGTGAGCAGGTATCGCTCCCACATATACGCTTTGCTCATCCTTTGTGGGATATTAGCCACCTCTTCCTTCTGAAGCCTACGACAGCAATCCTGGGAGTGCGAGTCATGTCGATGGCCTACTGGAAGCCTCCACCGTCGAACCTATCGACCCGCCGGTCCACAACGTAGAGTCTTCGTGCATTCGCAGTGCTTCAACGCCGCCCATTGCCGCCTCAATCGTGGTGCCGCCAGTTCTTGCTACGTCAAGCGATGCGCCGACGCCAGGCCCCTCTCAGCCTGCACGGCAAGCGCAGCACGGCAACGTATATTTAAGCTCTATTGTGCCTTCGTAAGTCATGTCTCCCACTGGTTAACGACTCTCGATCTGACTTGTGCTCACCTTACCAGCAGTCGCCAGGAGCGAAGCATCCGCAGCCGAGGCGAGAAGACCAGCTGGTTCGCATCCTCGGGCAGCGAGCGGCTACAGGCTCCTCCACCAATTCCCCAGGCGTGCGTTTGCGACCTGTACGTGCATACCTGGCCGGGCGGGCGGCAGGCGTGGATCTTCGATCCAACGCCGCAGTGGTCCTCAGTCGAGCTGGGCGCTCGGCATCCCTACCTAAAGAGCTATATTCTCAGCTTCTACGCTAACGGAGACCCGTCGTGGGTGACCAGGGACACCATGACGACCTACAGAGGCCGCATGAAGAAACGCGAGCGGAACAAAGGTCAGGAAGTCTCTTATGCGACTTTTCCGGCTGGTGAGTCCGATACGTTGTGCGCGCCATCATGGACTTCTCACATAGGCGATTAGCACCGTGAGCGAAGCACCGACCTCAACGACCTACATGCATCAATCCAAGCGACATTATGGCATAACCGGCCGGCCCACAGGGGGTTCATTCGCAACCACAGTGGAGGAGCAGGGGGAAGCTGACTGTATGCGCCCGCCTTTGTCTATAGAAGAAGGCCGGCACATTATACTGTACATTATACTGCTCGCTGTCAGCTACAGGTACGCGAAGGAAGAGACACTGAACACTCACAATACACTGCCTTGTCGCGCGAAGCGCCTTATACCCAGTCGCGCGCGGTCTTGAGCACCTCCATCAACTTGCCCTCGCGCGACTCCGGATCCGTTCCCAGCTCGCTCATATATTCCCACCGCGCCGTCTCCGGGAGGCTCATGAGAATGCTCTCGATCCGCGCCCCGGGCGTCATCAGCCCGAACTTCGTCCCACGGTCGTAGACGAGGTTGAACTCCACGTAGCGGCCACGTCGCACGAGCTGCCACCGACGCTCGTGCTCATCGCTCGGTGTCCGGATGCGTTTCTCGAGGATCGGGATGTATGAGGGCACGAACGAGTTGCCCGCCGCCTTGAGGAACGCGAAGATCTCCTCAGGCGTCTTCGGGCGCGCGTCGTCTGCGCTAAACCGTTTGTGCGGCTCGTCACAGAGGTCGTCGAAGAAGATGCCGCCAAGGCCGCGCGCCTCGCCGCGGTGCGGAATGAAGAAGTACTCGTCGCACCATTTCTTGAACGTCGGGAAGACCGCCGCGCCGTGCGGGTCGCATGCATCCTTGATCGTGCGGTGGAAGTGAACCGCGTCCTCTTCGTAGAGGTACGAGGGGGTGAGATCGGAGCCGCCCCCGAACCACCATGCGATGAGCTTGCCCGGCTTTCCCGCCGCCGTCTCCTCCTCGGTGGGCGGCTGGGTGATCTCGAAGTAGCGGTAGTTGGCGTGCACTGTGGGCGCGTGCGGGTTGCGCGGGTGGATGACAAGACTGATGCCCGCCGCGAAGAAGGGCACGCTCGACTGCAGTTCGGGGATGGAGGAGTGGTCGGCGCGCATCTGCTTGATGGCGGGCGGGGGGAGCATCCCATGCACGACGGAGATGTTGACGCCGCCTTTCTCGAGCACCGTCTCCTGCGGCGCGACGCCAGTTGGGGGCACGGGGACCGCGAAAACGCAGGAGAGGCCGCGGCCGCCCTGCGCGCGGAGCCAGGAGTCGCGCTTGAACTTGGGCGCGTTCGGGTCGAGTTTCTCCAGTGCGTCGACGATCTCATCTTGGAGGTTGGAGATGTACTCTTCGACGCGTTGTCGCATAGGAATGTCGGCCATGATGGTTGAGAGTGCGCCGTGCGCGTGTGTGTGGGTACGGAGTAAGGGGCGGATTTTATATGCGCCCACCAGCCACTGCCGCCTCCCGGCCCCGTTCCCGGCTCGTCTCGACCGGCTCGATCCAGAAACTACGGCGGTGCATACCTGGACACATTTTAACTCCGGCAATCGTACGATGGTGATATTTGGCAGAGTACGGGGATACCGGGGGAGGCAGCGACGAGGAAGAGAGTAAGGTGCGGTGAATATACTTGCGATTTTGTAGACCGAAGTGTGATATTTGTTGTCTCTTAAGTCTACCATATATACCAGTTACAAATGAACTCAGTTGTAAAGTCTTCATATCCAATGGCCCTATAGCTAGCTGCAAAGCTGACACCAGGTTACTGACTCATAGACGCTTACGTTCGAATCCGCCGCAAGGCGACTGTTTTCTTCCACCGCCCCCCTGCTTTTTGCACCTTTGAACACTCTCGTCTGGCCGGCTGGAGCTTCTGATCAGATGTATTCTATGGGATATAAACCTCGTTCCAGGAGGCTCGACGGCGCAGTGTACTAACACTCAACACAATGCATACTGATATATTCGACTGACATCCAAAGCCAACATATGGGTATATATTTCTGGCTGAGAAAGTATTTCAGCGACGATGATCGGGATGGTTACTTAGGAAAATAAGCCGCGTGTACGACACAGCGCCTTGAACATCCTCGTCCGAATGGTGCATCGGAAGAGGATAAGTAGTCCTTTGGAAAACACCTTAGCAACACTTGGGACGTTGCGAGATGTTGAAGCGGGCGCGGAACACTGACGCAATGAGGGTCCCAGAAGATCCCGAGGTACTTAGCATCTATCGGCTCACAAAGGCGAGTATTTGCCACTAACGTAGGGGTATATATCGGTTTGAAAGCCGCTGCTTTTGTAGAGCTGGGGGCCCCGCTCTCAAACTGTCAACATGAGGACGTCCGGATGCCAAAGAATGTTTGCACTGATTAAAGAGATTATGTCGCTGCCTCTTCACCCTCGACTTCGGAGATCTCGAATGTCGTACCCACTGAACCCGCAGGACGCCGGTGCTGTCCGCATCTCACATCTCTCACCTCTGGAAAAATAGAAGGAACATATATTCAGCTCCTCTGAGTCCACGAGTGTACTTCGCTAACACCACTACAGCTCCACAATTAGACTTGAACCGCACTCGCGCATCGACCGGAGCAATTCTTTGTTTAGCAATGCCCGCAACTCTCATTAAGTTACGCTAATGGGCACTCGGCATCCCAGAGTGCTCTTTATAACAACACGTCCAAAGTGCACACCATATACAGCAGATCTTCGTCAAGCCTTGTGACCGACCTTTATATGCATTGTTGCTGGTGCCGGTCGCGAAGGAGGGGAGTGTCCAACTCATATTGCGGTGTGCAATGCTGCCAAATTACCAAATGCGGATGCGCACTTTAGCACCGGCAACGGCCGATGCGGATCCCAAGTCCCCGCACTCTTGAAGCGCCCCAGGCTCTGTGATTCCTTCCCCAGCTCTCCTCGCCGCCAGCATGAGACCGTCTGCAGTACGCTTGCTCAACATCCTCGTTCCTATAAAGCGGTGCGTACAACAGCTCTGTGAATCACGCATGCGGCAGGTGCTGAAAGGGAGCACACAGGACAGTCGACTATGCGGTCAAGATCCGGGTGAACCCTGACCAGAAGGGCGTCGACTTGAATGTCAAGCACTCCATGGTGAGTCCACCGTCACCCTCTATGGTCTCAGGGCCTGCGTCCTGACATCTCCTAGAACCCGTTCGATGAAATTGGTACGTGGAAACGGGACGCTGCTGCGAGGGGGGAACACACACTGACTCGGGCGCCCGGCGTGCAGCGGTCGAGGAAGCCGTGCGGCTCCGCGAGAAGCTGAAGGACGAGGTGAAGAGCATCAAGGTCGTCACCATCGGCCCTCCCAAGGCGGCCGAAACACTGCGCACCGCGCTCGCGATGGGCGCGGACGCGGGCATCCACATCGAGGTGCCCGACGGCGCGGCGGCGCCCGAGCCGCTCGGGGTCGCGAAGGCGCTGCGCGCGGTCATCCGGCGCGAGAAGGACAGCGTGGACCTGGTGATCATGGGCAAGCAGGCGATCGACGACGACGCGGGGCAGACGGGCCAGATGCTCGCGGGCCTCATGGACTGGGCGCAGGCGACGTTCGCGAGCAAGCTCGTGGTGGACCCGAAGGCGAAGGAGGCGTCGGTCACGCGGGAGATTGACGGTGGGCTGGAGGAGCTGAAGTGCCGTCTACCATTGGTTGTCACGACCGACCTACGGTGAGTCCCATCCGGTCATGCGGGATTGTATATATACCTGAGTGCGCATTTTTGCAGGTTAAACGGTACGTCCTATGAGCAGTAGTTGCCCCGAGGAGGCACTGACATTCTTCGCAGAGCCCCGGTATGCTTCATTGCCGAATATCATGAAGGCGAAAAAGAAGCCCATCCAGAAGCTCACCCCGGGCGAGCTCGAAGTCGACCTCGCACCAATTCTCGAGACTCTCAAGGTTGCAGAACCACCAAAGCGCGTTGGAGGAGCGAAGGTTAGCCGAAGTTCCTCGAAACGTGTACACGGCCTGATCCATTTTCTCCTACAGGTCGAGAATGTGGACGAGCTCATTGCAAAGCTCAAGGAGGCTGGAATTACCGCAGTCAAGGCATAGTCTTAATGTGCCACCCACACGATGTAGATTTCTGCTATGCAAACGCGCAACAGCGTGAAGTAATCCTCCAATTCATCCGGGAGCTTCTAAAGCTCGAGGTCGTACAATACGTCACTGTAAGGCATAATAGCAACATAATGGATATCGTCTCAAAAGGCGTCAGCAACTAGAGGGGGGAGATAAAGTAACCATCCGAAAGCAAATCAAGCGTCCATAACCACGGGGCCCAACCATCTCCGTCGGTGGCGGACAACGTGTGATTTCTCTCCACGCGGGGGGCCATCACGAGAGAATCTGGCAGGGCATTAACAAAACATTGGTATTCCGGCCGAACAACGCGCAACGATGAGGAGAATACGCACTGCCAAGAGGACCACGCAGACGACAACGACTAGGACGAGCATGAGGCAGAGGGCGCGCCGGCCTGCCCGCCGCTGATACTCGTGTGCGGTGGTGAGCTCTTCCGCGGCGCCGGCGGTGTCAACCGCTATCGAGGAGATGTTGGACTCGATGTTGTCTAGTATCAGAAGGTCAAAAACGCCGTCTTGGACGGACTATGGTGTCTGCAGACGCACCGATCATGCCGCCCTGCTCCTGCACGAGCGTGCCGAGGTCACGGAAAATCTCATGAAGCTCGTGAATTCCAGTTTCAATCTCCCGAATCTCGGCCTCCCGTTCCTGGATCATGGACTCTTGGAAGACAAGCTCCTGTGGTGAAAGCTGCGTCTGTAGAATCTGGGCTTGGCGCTGCGAAGGTGTGGGACTTGACGCTCGCTCAAGGTCATGTCTGTGAACAGCGTGTGAGGAGAGAGAGAGAGAGAAGAGTACTGTATATGCGCGTACGTTGCGGCCTCCTCCTCTTCAACAGCAAGCTTGACACCTGCGACCACCGTCCGTTGCCGCTCAATGCTGACCTGCTGCGCACGCTGGAACGCGACAAGCGAGAGCTGGAAGTCGTGCGAAGTCTTCTGCAATGACGTCTTGTACCGCGGCTATGGCCCACCTCTCAGCGGAGGCCCCGTCTAAGTGATTGGGAGAACGTACCAGTACCGCCTGCATGGCTGCGAGCTTCTTCAGGTCGTCCGAGCCACGCTTGGCCATCTGCCGCGTTGACTCCGTGAGGTCATGGCTGCACCACACGCGTTCTCGTCAGTAGCGCGACGCGACAGTCTACAAAGAGTGCTTACAGAGATTTGCGGAGCGTAGCAGAGTCCCTCGCCGTCCCGAGTTGGTCGACCAGCTTCAGGATACCCTGCACATTGGAGTTGATCTTGAAGACCTGGAGCGAGAGCGACGACTGAAGCCCTAGAAAGGCTGTTTCCTCGGGGGACTGGGGCACGCCGGAGCCTGGAGAGAGGGGGCGCTGCGCAAGACCTGATTCGATATCTTGGAAACTCATGGCTGCGAGGGTGGTGGTAGAGGAGGCAGAGGTAGCACAAGGAAAAGGTGGTGGTAGCGAGGAGGAGGGCCACACTGCGCCCGGGTCTCCCGCGGTCCGGCTAGAACAAATACGACAAAACACGACCTCGTCGAGGAAGACGGCGACGAGACGTCTTGTCCTTGTCTTGTCTCGAGAAGTATATCTACCTCAACGTTGGCGTCCTTGTTGTCATCGCAGAACTCCTTGTCACCCACCCACTTGGAGGAGGATGGAACTACTTGTCTAAGTTGTCAGTGACTCCGCTCATCTCACGCAACCGGCGTTTGCGCATGACAGTCGCGAAACAACCCTGCCTGCGGGTCGGGGATCGCGGACTACATTGTAAGCATGGTCTTGCGTGACGAACCGTTATATAAGGCCCATTTGTGAAAAGACGAAGGGATAGTGCATGAGCATAATGCATCATCAGCCTCCTTCGATGCTACCAAGATGTAAAGATCATGCATTCTATCTTCGTATTCGTGTTCGTGTTGCGTAACAAGAACGTGTACTAATTAGATCAACCAAAACAGACATTCAAAGGTGAGCAGAATACGGTCCCCCAGCTTCCGCCTTGACTAAACGAACTAAACGACCTTCGCAGCTTCGCTGCCAGCGCAGAATTCGTCTGGCTCGCCGCGTAATATATCGACGTCATACACAATGTGTACGCCGTCGAACTTCAGCTATTTACGACCATGCATGTCCAGCTGCTCTCCGACTTTTGGGCATGCCAGCGTGAATGACCTAGGTCTTCTGACGTCCGAACGGCCCGCTTCCCGCCCCATGAAGAATATAAGGCCCAGCTAGCAGGCTTTCGCCGCACCCGGTTGTGCCCTCGCCCTCGGTCTCGATGGCAAGATGAGGTTATTCGTCTGGCTTGCGGCCTGCGCGGTCTTCCCCTGTATCTTCGCACTGTCGCCTCCCCACATAGCTTGTCAGCTCAAAAAACCGTCCGGCCTTTCCCCTCTTGCGGGTTGTGCTCCTGGGACTCTCTTTGTGTCTGGAAATGATCCGCGCGCAGATTTTCAGAGCGTTCAAGAGGCTATCACATCTCTGTGAGTAATATGGCACGGTTGCCCTCATGAGAGTCTCATAGCGGTCCAAAGCCCCGAGCGGGGCCCAGCTACGATCCTTATAGGTGCTGGTGAATACCACGAGACAGTTAACATCACCCGCCAGGATCCTGTCACTTTACTGGTGAGCACAATGTCTGAACATATACCGCCTAACCGACTGAAAACATGATAGGGTCAACTGGACCCCGGCACCGCGTTTACCCCCGCAGGAAATGCGTCGACGCGCAATCTGGTTCATATCTGGAACAACCAGTTCGTGGTCAACGGAATGGACGACGCACAGTCGGCAGTCCTGCTCGTCGCGCCGTCCTTCAACGCGTCTCTAATCGGAGCTGGACCCACCGGCGCCCCTTTGCAGCCGCTATTTGGTAACGTCGACTTCAAGGCGTACAACATCGACTTCGAGAACCGTGCGGTGAGACACAACGACGACGCGAGTTTATGCCTTGTTATGCTGAGCTGCAGCAGGCCAACTTCTCTATCTCCCAGGCCCTCGTGACGGATATCTCGTACGCAAACGCGTCATTCTATGGCTGCACGTTTGCGAGCTACCAGGACACATGGTACACGGGCCGCAACGCGAGCACGTATGTCATGGACAGCATCATTTACGGGCAAACCGACTGTGAGCCTGTTTTCCCTTTTATATGTACTGCCACGATTTACAAATTTGCAGATTTGTTTGGCTTCGGGACAGCGTAAGCCTTCCCCCTATGTCCGCGGAGCAGATGAGACGACTAAAAATACGGTACAGGTGGTTTGAAAAGGTCACGCTCGCGAATCGTGCTTGCGGCGGCGGCATAGCCGCGTGGAAAGGCACAAACTTGACAGATGCGCCGGACAACCGGTACGGCGCATATATCTCAAACTCGAGGATCATCCGGGTGCGTCTTCTTGCAATGTCCTCTGTCTGTACGTACGCGTGTTTATCCAAGGACCGCCGGTAGTCCCCAGACGCGAATGCGACCGCCGTCACTGACGGGAAGTGCTTTCTCGGGCGGCCCTGGAACGATCTTGCGACCACGGTGTACCTGCGCACGTTCATGGACGACAGCGTGGAAGCGGTCGGCTGGACCCCCTTCGACAGTGCACGGTACGCAGTAGACCGCAGCTTGCGAATCGTCCGCTAAGTTATGTGGCAGGCCAGTGATAATGAACACGACATTCTACGCAGAGTATCATTCCTACGGTGCGTGATGCTGCGCTCTTGGTTCGGTTGAACAGATTGTGACACTCCAGCGCTCGGACAGGCCCCGGTGGGAACACGTCTGCAAGAATACCGCTGGAGCATGTGCTCACGGACGAGGAGGCGAGGGCCTTCACCGTCGACAAGGTCTTCCTTGGGTGGCCTCAATGGATCGATTACGAGTATGTTTCGTGAATGTAAAGGCACATGCTAGTTTTTTTTTTCACGTCTAGCGGATGGCTTGATTGGCCACGCACGGCGTGCCTCTGCGTATTTTGGTATTAACAGGAAGTATAGATTGTTTCATGCGCGATGACTTCCCTAGTCTTCTAGACTGGAACGGCTCAAATAGCGGGGGCAGCGTTCAGACTGGCGCTTAGCTCGCTGGAAGGAACGTCCGGCAGCAGTGTATTCAGGTAGGTGCTCTTACCATATAATAATTCTTGCCTAGCTCACTTCTTATCTGCACAGGGAATGTGTTGCATCCATGGGTTGAGAGTGCATTTGATATGGCGTGACGACTGCGAGAGTTTGGTGCCGAATTGTCGCTCCCCGCACCCGAAGTCCACCGGCACCGAAGACTCATTCACCGTGACTGCTAGCCGGTACATAGCTTGTCACATCCACCAGGACACGGTATACGGAACTGCGTCGGGAAACCAAACGGCCCGCTATTGTCAGCTATCCTGACGGCTCCGAGCCATGATTACAGTTGACTTACCATCCCACATAGCGCACGCTTGCTACGGCGCTGTTTATGCGGCGCCGACTCGGATGAAGGCAGCCAGTCAATTCCTCCATCTTGAGAGGGATAGGGGGGCTGACTGCATCTATCGGCGAGTAGGGCTGCAGCCCACGACTGACGGCACATGCTAAACCCCGTGCACGGCAAACGCTCCGGACGACCGAGAGTCATCTTATCCGAATAGCCGTGCCACATCCCGAATTGTCACCGAATCAGAGATGAGGTGTAGTACGGCATCCCTCACTTTTGCACAGGCCTCAGCTGTAACGATTCTATGTGGGTCCGCTGCGGGGGCTGCGCCGCAATACACCCATGGCGTATTTCAACTTCGCACCCCCCCTCCTCCTTATAAGACGATTCAGCCCTCGTAGACTGACTCACTGACTACTCTGCGCCTGTATTGGCACTTCACTCTGCTGCCACCCTCAAGCATGGTTGACGCGCTCTTCGTTGGCGCGATCGCCGCAACCGTCACCATCCTGGCGCTATGGTACACCTTCCAAGCATATCTAACGAGGTCGCCGTTGGATAACCTGCCTGGACCACCCACGCCGTCATTCCTGCTTGGTTCATAGCCGTATTCTCTTACCAGGACACACACTTACTACATTTTCTGCTTCAGGAAATGTCCCTGAGATTACGAACAGGGACAGCTGGAAATGGTGGAAAGACCTGGTTGAAACCTACGGGCCCGTGTCAAAGCTTCAGGGCATGTTCGGCGTACGTTTCCGCTCCTGATTCTCGTGTATATGTGACGTCTGACATCTCAACCCCCCCAGGCTCGTGTGTTGCATGTCTGCGACCCAAAAGCAATGCATAGCGTTCTGATCAAGGACGTCGAGTTGTACCCCAAGAACGACGCGCCCTCTGAGTGAGTTCCGAGCCATGGATGCCGTGCATCGTATGCGGGGTCTCACGTCTGTGGTGCAGCGACATGCATGTGCTTCTCGGGCCTGGGCTACTCACCACGGAAGGTGCACAGAACAGGAAGCAGCGCAAGCTGATGAACCCCGTTTTCTCGGTGGCGCACCTGAGGAACATGACGCACATATTCTACGGGATCGCCCACAAGGTGAGCATGTGCAACTCCTCGAACTAGAAACGTGTTGACATTGCTGCACAGCTGCAAAGGGCGATGGACGCGCGCGTCGGGAAAAACGGCGGTGTGCTGGACGTGAACGGTTGGATGGGGCGCACCACGCTCGAGATGCTCGGCCAGGCCGGGCTCGGTTACTCCTTCGACAACTTCGAGGAGGACTCGACCGACTCATACGGCGAGTCGCTCAAGATGTTCTTGTGAGTCTGCCCGCTCCGATATGCTGTTCCCGATTTGAACCATAGCCCCCAATCGCCTCTGGAAGCCCCGTCCTGAGTTCTATCGTGCTCGTGACGCTCAATATCCCCGCGCTGTCGCACATCGTCCCGGACTGGCTCATCAAGCGCATCATGAAGACATTTCCGCAAGCTGAAGTGAGACGCATGGCCGCTATCTCGGACACCATGGAGCGGCGCTCCATGGAGATCATCAGCGAAAAGAAGCGTGCCCTACTAAAGGGCAACGACGCGCTCATACACCAAATCGGAGAGGGCAAGGACATCATGAGCCTCTTGCGTGAGTTCCGAGGATGCGAGGTACCTCATGTGGCCGACTGCTGATCGAGACGAATGCCCACAGTGAAGGCGAACATGGTCGCATCGGACGGCGAGAAGCATACGGACGAAGAGCTTGTCGCACAGATGTCGTACGTCCTCCCGATGTGTCCTGTGAGCCGCACGCCAGTCCTGACCACGGTCGCTGTCCCCCGAAGTACGTTCATCCTCGCCGGCATGGATACGACCTCGAACGCGCTCTCTCGCATCCTGCACGTCCTCGCCCAGAATCCCACCGCGCAGGATAAGCTTCGTGCAGAGATCACGGAGGCCTGCGGCGGAGAGGACCTTGCGTACGACGATCTTGTGAAGCTCCCGTACCTGGAGGCCGTCTGCCGCGAGACGCTGCGGCTGCATGCGCCTGTGCAGTTTGTCAAACGCTTGTATGTCATTGTCCGACTTTCCGATATCCGAGCACGCACTGACAGGATAACGCGTGCACTTGCGTCGGTAGGGCCGCAAAGGACACGATGCTTCCGCTCCTGAAGCCGATCCGCTCCCTCGATGGCTCCATGCTGAGCGAGGTGCCGGTCCCCAAGGGAACGATAATGTTGCTGCACTTTACGGGATGCAACACGAGCAAAGATCTGTGGGGCGACGATGCGGAAGAATGGAAACCCGAGCGGTGGCTGGGCAAGTTGCCGCAGGCCGTCGACGACGCCCGTATCCCAGGCGTCTACTCCAGTTTGTGCGTTTTCTACTTTGGCGATATATCTATGCCAGCATCAGCTGAGTGCTCACTTTAAATGACTTGAATGACTTGTTGCTCAGGATGACCTTCTCTGGCGGGGGAAGAGCTTGTATGTGAGTATGCTGCTCGTGTCTATACACATCCTACGATGTCGGGTGGGGTCTAACTTTATGTTCCGCAGAGGCTTCAAATTCTCGCAGCTCGAAATGAGTGAGCCTTCCGACGCCGATGCACCCAGGCCTCGTACTGACTAGGATCACCCGCAGAGGTTGTCCTCGCCGTCCTGCTCAGCGCGTTCAAGTTCGAAACGACTGAGAAGCCAATCACTTGGAACTCGTCGGGCGTGCTCTACCCCGCGACTGGAGCCGACAGGGCCAAGCCGCAGATGCTACTGAAAATGACTAGGGTTGCGTAGCAGACTCACTCGTTGAACCTATGGCAGGTTGATGCTATATCGATCTATAGTTATGCTGAAGCCCACCCAATGTTGATTGAACCATTTTTCCGCGTTGTTGCCAGGGACATACCACATGTACATATCCGCTGGCTTCTGATTACTCGTATTTGAAAGCACTCACCCAAGAAACACGCTCGATCACGGACAGCGGAGATGGGAGCCACGAACATAAATAGAGTGCTGTGGGCCTATTTACATGTGAGATTACAGCTAGCTAGGCATACACGCATCCAAAACAGACATCATCTTCACTCTCGGCCAATGCACCTGGGGAATACGCGATTCAATCGGACGGGAAAGTGTGAGGGAGGGGGTGGACTCGGAGAGGCGGCGGTGTGGTATAGGTAAGCGCGGTGTGCGCACGCGCCGCGGTTTCGGAGAAGTACTAGGGAAATAATATGTCAAAACGCGATAGGAGAAAACTAACTTTGGGCGCTCAGGCCGTATATATGCGTACACGCGCCCCGCGCTGCGTCCGAGACGGCAGGGCGAGCCGCGGTACGACGGCGCGCTCAGGCGAGCGTGGCGTTCGTCGCCGACGGGCTCTCCATGCCCATCTTCGCGCGGACGACCTCGAACGTCTTCAGCATCTTCCTCCGCGCGCCCAGCGCGGCGACGCCCTTCGCCTCGAGCGCGGCTTCGTCCATCATCACCATGTCGCGCCAGTTCATGTTCTCAAAGTTGGGCGTGTACTTGTGCAGCCGCAAGCTACGCAGCCAGCCGGGGATGTCCTCGAGGAGCTTCGGGTCGACGTCCTCATCGTCCTTCTTCTCCCGCTGGCCCGGCGACTTCGTGTTCCCGCCCCGCTGGCTCATGCCGCCCCGGTTTCCGCGCATGTTGCCCTGCTGACCCAGTCCCATCCCAAAGGCACCCAGGCCCGGTTGTCCAAGCTGGCCGAGCTGGCCCGCGGCAGCCATCTGCATCGCGAGCATCTGCTCAGGGGTGACGCCCATCGCCGCGAGGTTGTTCACGTTGAACATGTTGTTGAAAGGGCTGACGGGAGCCATGCCCGCAGCCGCGAGCGCCGCCATGTTGAACCCGCCGGTGCCAGGCATGCCGGCGAGGCCAGGGTTGCCCATCCCCATGCCGAACCCGGCCATGCCGAGTCCGTTCATGCTGCCGTCATCGCTGAACCGGCCCGACGTGTTCGAGAGGGCGGGGCTACGCGCGCCACCCCAGCCTGCCTGTCCGCCGAACGCGTTGAGGTTTCCGTTAGGCCCGCTGACGTTCCGCATCCCGCCACCACCACCCATGCCACCACCCATACCGCCAGAGACGTTGCGCTGGTTTCCGCCGCCGTAGCCCTGGTTGGGGTCCTCGTGGTCGTTGACGTTCCCTTTCGAGAGGCGGTTGAACTTCTTGGGCGGGTCCGAGATAAGCGGCACATTGCCACCACCCGTGGAGGTCCAGTCGTTCAGCTTCTGAGCAGCCGCGTCGAGGCTCTGCCCAGGGTTGCGGGTGTCCTTGAAGATCGGAATCAACGGGGTGTTGACCATGCTCGCCCAGCTGCCTCCCGGCATGGGCGACAGCTGCTGGTCGCCCTCATCGCCTCGCGGCGACTTGAGGGCGTTGGCGAGGCCGGAGAAGTCAGTACTCTTGGGGCGCGAAGCACCGTTCGAAGGGATGGTGATTTCCTGGGCCGGGGACGAGGAGCGCTCGTCGACCTGTCCGAGTTGGTTCGAGCCAGAGCCCCAGGTGTTCCGGTCGCCAACGGCAGACGAAAGCGCAGGGGCGGAGATCCGGTGCGCGGCATTGCTGGCCTTCAGCTTGGCGCGCTGCTGAGCGAGGGTGCTCGCGGGGTCATGTCCGCCAGCGTTGCTGACGTTGTTGGCGGCATCGGGGGAGAGGAATGATGACCCGGAGAAGTTGCGAGTGGTGGGCGAGCCCGGCAGGTTAGACTTGAAGCCAGGCGACTTCAAGTTCATCTGAGCCAACTTCGCTTCCATCTGACTCTGCATAGAGCCTAACACGTCCATCCTAAGCATACCGCCTGTTGCTTTCTGGGCAGAAACCACGCACCTCCAACTGCGGGGGACAACAGGGCAGTCATAGGATCAGACCGAGCCATTTGCTGAAGGACGGTGATGAAAAACCGGATCTGGACCTGCGTAGAATGTTGCAAAAGACTATAAAGAGCGGCTGTGCGCTCGGCTTCGGAGAGAACCTTGAACCCTGGAGAAGAAAGACGTCAGGACCAACACTACGGCAACAAACTAGCATGAGTGGCAAATCCCGTCGTCTTCCCAGGAGCAGACTAGGGCACGCCGCAGACCAAACCGGTTCAGTATGCGCTTCGCATGCAGACTCGAGATAATAATAGCCATCAGATACTTTGCCACCAATCTGGTTCGGTCCGAACACGGTCGGTGGCGAAGCCAGTCCAGATGCTTTCCCTAGCCTGTTCCGGAGACGAAGACGGGCGGATGCCCGTTGCATGCACACGGTCTATAACTCACATTGCTCGATGGCACTCAGTTCTTCCTTGAAATTGACGTCAAGAGAGGCAGCAGCCATTTCTTCCTGTTCCATTATAAGCGACCGCATCCATAAAAAACAAGCGTTGACATACCAGCGTCGCCTCATAATTTTGGAAAGTCTCGAACCACTGGTCGATGGCTTCGGCTACGGGCGGGCTTCAATTTGCGAACCGAACGGCTCGATGCTTGCACTCACCCTCCGGGGTCTGGAACATGCCAGCGCTGCCCAACAGCTCACTGGTAGGCCGCGCGCCGCCATTTTGCGCACCAGGGCGGGGCGAGGCGGGGGGCAGCTGAGAGCCCACCGGGCGAGAGGCGGGGCCCATGGAGGCGCGGAAGTTGGGGGACCTGCCGCCGCCATTGCCGCCGGGAGCGGGGGAGACGCTAGGGCTGGGGGGAGCAAGGCTAGACATGTTGAGAGAAAGCGAAGGACTGCAAGTCGACGTCGAGTCGGGTTGGCTAGAATCAAGCGACACGTTCCGAGGGGCGTGCAACGATGTCTAGACAAGACCAGCGGAGCCTGCCGGTCTAGGAAAGGGCGAAGACGGTGAGAAGACGACTGGCGACGGCGACGACGACAACGAAGGAATCGAGGTGGACGTCGAGGACGATGAGGACGATGGAGAGAAGAAGGCGGACAAGACCTTATGCTGGCACCCCAACGCCGTTCCTAACCAAACACACCAAAACACCCCTTGTGGCTGATTCTCCATCACCCATCTGTTCATCGCACACCGCCTGTCCCAATTGCGTCCTCTCGCTGTTCGTGGTCTGAAACATATCGTCTCTCAAGACGATGCTGCTGCGTTTGAGCTCGTATGTCTGTGCGTTCCGATACAGCCCAGGCAAGGCGTCCCGCACCGCGGCATTTGTGGCGTTCAGCACGTTGGTCCGAGAATTCAACACCAATCACCACGCTGCTGCACAGTCTTCCTGCTCATCACGTTCAAGACCACAGTCGCGTCTCTCCGGCTTCCAAGCTCTGTTGCATTGAACCCAATCGGGTCTGTGACAGATGCTATGCGCGGTCTGGACTGAGCTCACTAATCTTGCTAGACACCGTCGGGAGCTCGGAAGTCAGGGCCTCCGATAAACAACCGGACGAACAGACTATACGGTGAGTGATATGCCTTCTTGGGTGTTGGGCATCACTTAATCGCATATTGCAGGTATGAACGCACTCGACTTTTCTACCGCATTACGAACGCCCTGTGTCGCCTACCCGGGCCACGCTCCCTGAGCATGGCAATCGCAACCATGAGGCATACGTGCAACAATACATGTCAGCTCGGGCAACCTCCTTGCATATTCAACTACATGCAAGGCGGTGAAGTCCGACGCCAGTGCGGGTCGTTTGTGGTGTCAACTACTGCTTTCGCACTGCTACTGCCCGTTGAGGAGACAGCTTGAAGTCAGGTCAGGGTGGAGACCCGCAGGGGTACGATCGCCGCCCACGACACCCCCAAGGACACTCAAAGCTTAATGATAGTCGTCGATGGCGGCTCTCTGACTACTGTGTATGAGGATTATACGTACACGACCTCCGGTAAGCTCGTTCAACTCGACATGAACATGGCAGCGCCCAGTTGGAAGTCCAACGCAATACCGCAGATGACCCCGCAACGGCGTTCATCACTGCGCGGAACTCCATCCTAGATATCGGATCGGCTCACGCTATGTCTCTTGCGAAAGCATGCCCGAAGCTGTGGATCGTCCCGCTTTCGCGGCAAGCTAACGAAGACGGAGACCCCATGGTTGTTGGACTGGTCGTGGCGCAAGCATCGGACGGCGTAGCAGAGCACGGGAACAAGATATGTCGCAGAGTCGGATGTTTCGAGATCGAGGACGACACCGTCGAGGAACTGGGTTGGGACATGACGAATTTGCCCGTGGTGGAATCGAGCTAGTATGAACAACGAACATACACTTCATTTCCTTTCAAAGTGGCGTAATCTTTCCGGGCAGAAACGCCTCCCCACCCTTGTTCTTCTCATACCACTCCCAGTCATGTGCAAGCAAGACATGCACCTTCGGCATCTTCAACAGCGCCCCAACGCGGCCGATATGCTCTACAGCCGCATCCTTGTCCGCATGCGCGCAGAGCATGTGTCCCTGCGCATCCAGCATAAACGCGACCTCCTTCTCGCCCGTCAGCAGCCGCGTGTCGTGCGCGCAGTCCGCCCCAAGGTAGATCCACGACCCCGTAGGGGAAGTGCGCGCAAGCACGTTGATATGGCCCGCGAGGTGGCCGACCGCGTCGATGAGGTAAAGGCTGCCGTCGCCGAAGTAGTCGTGTGCGCGTGGGAAGGGCCCGACGCCGGTGTCGAAGGCGGACTCGGGCAGGAAGCGCGTGCGCTCGATGGGGATGGTGGACTGGAGGATGTCGGACTTGGGGTCCCCAGGATATCCCTTCTCAAGTAGCTCGCGACTGGCTTCGCCGATAATGAAAGTGGCGTTGGAAAATGGCTCTGCATCGCCGATACTATGTGATCGTACACGGTCAGCAGATTCCACTGACAACAGGAAATCGTAGCTTACTGGTCCCAGTGCAGATGGCTGAGCACGACGGTCTGCACGTCCTTGGGGTCGATACCGCCCTTGAGCAAGGACTCATCGACGGTCTGAGGAACGCTGTACGGCATCCATTTCTTCGCGTACTCCTGTACGACGAGTGGGTACGTGGATATATCACGACGCAGGCCCAGGTCGAAGACGAGGTGAGTGCCCGATGGGACGTGGCGCAGGGAGAACGCGAGCGATGGGCATATGCTGACTTCGCCGGGCGCCGCGTCCTTGATAAAGAAATGCATGGGCAGGTGCATCGTCCCAGCTTCGAGAGCTGAGACTTCGATGTAAGCCTGGTTAGGCTTGGGATCGGGCATGGGAGAAGTGGTCGGCGGGGCCATGTCGAATTATCGCGGTATGGTAGTGGGGGAGAATGAGCGATGTCTTCCCAGCATATGTTGCTCAGCCTTATGTCCTCGCGGTCTCAAGCCGCCCGTATACAGATCGTGAAGCGTGCCTCGAGAATTGTGGGTACTCTGGGAAATGTCAGATGTAGGATCAAAAAGGTGATCATGCGACTCACCCAGTGAGCTCAAGCCCGAAGACACCTTTGAACCACTACACAAGCCGGGGCATCCGACTGTATGTAGGTCAGCAGTACACTTGGCACATGTCTGCCAGACTCTCGACGAACAGTGCTAGCCTCGTCCCAGTACCGCAAATGACACCACTTACTGGCAGTAGTAGGTGTGCTCAATACATCAAATACCATAACGAAATCCTTATGATCATTCTTGTATCACTCCCACTGGCAATCATGGAAAGGGTACTTTAACGTCGACGGCAGTGCTGCAGAATAATATGGGCTGAGGTTGAGTCGATGTTGACTCACTCGGATCGTTCTTGCTTCTGTGCTCGGCGCTAGTAATAATAGATAAGATAAGATTTCCTGTCCCATGGCAATGAGATTGATCGAGTTGCAGAGCGACGGTTGCTAAACTTTAAACTCTCCTCCGCGCAGTCATCCATATTACTCTCAGGACTCTCTACAGTTCTTTGTGCTCTATCTCAGTGTGAACAGAACGCTTCGGCGAACCGGCCCCTCTCCCTCGACTATGGTCTAGCAAACTCCCACTTTTCAACCGCTTTCCAGAGCATCTAAAAAGCTACCATCATCAAGGGTGATGGGATGCTGACGCTGTATACTATTGACCAAATGTACTGCTGCTGCATGTGTGGCAGCCTGCTCAGTCTCTGTAAGCACCGTCTTTTCTGCGTGTATGTATTCTCACTGAGTTGAATTTCCTCAGTCAAAAGACAAGAATCCCCATAGGCGCTCGCAATCCACGTCGGAGCCGCGCCGTTCCCTTTCACCTGCGTTCTTCACGATCTTCAGAGCACGCATCTCCCTTTATCATTCAAAGCTCCACTTCTACAGTTCTTCACAGCTCTGCTTCACCTATTTGCCCTCTGCCCTGCGCATCGGTGTCTCGGTCTCGTTTTCTAGCTGCTCGTCCCGTTCTTTCGCCCGCCGTCCCGTTACGCGCACCTCCGTTCAGCCTCGAGTCTCGGACATTTTCTCTCTCCCAAATTCAAAAATTGGTGAGGACCTCAGCCAGCCAGTGACCTTAGACGCGACATGTCCACCCGGTACTCAGTACTGAGTTGGGACAGCGATCGTATGTCAATAGGTGGCGCGTCGGACTGTTGTCGCGCGGAAAGAAGCCCCGATCGCGAGATCGACTTTTGGCGTGGATGGAAGGAGACGTGGCCATGCTTCGGACCCAAAACGGTCACTTTCCGTCTCGTTTAGGCATCCATGTCGGGTGCTCAAAACATGTATAAGAGGCGGCCTGCGACGTCCCTCCGTCGGGAGGACATGTCTTCTTCTCTCCTCGAGCTATCCGCCGCTGTCTTCGCAGCGCCGCACCGCGCCTGTGTTTTGCGCAGTGGAATAACGGATCCCGTCTTACTGATCATTATCAATGTATACAGCGCGGCAAGCAACGTTGACTCTCGGCCAAGGCGATTTCAAACTAACCGTGGGCTCTCTCGTATACATTAAGCCGCTTTTTCCAGTGACATACTCACGGAACCCTCCCCGTGCTTACAACAGCCTTGCATTGAGCAGTATCATGCCTATCGCAATCAGCATCCCTTCGCTGCCGTCGATCGTTCCAGACTGGCTCCTCGAGCATAACTTCGGCGCGCTAGCGTCGCGCATGACCACCATCTCGAACACTATGGAGCGGCGGTCGCTCGAGATCATCGTTGTGAGTAATTCGACACGCCTACCCAAGGTCGGCTACACGCTTGTAGGCGAGGCCGTGGAAGGCGAGGACATCATGAGCCTCTTGCGCGAGCAAGCCTCGTGTATACGAGATGAGTCCGGTCGTCGGCTGCTCATCGAGAAAACGTTCAAAATCAAGGCGGATATGGCCCCATCGGACAACGAGAAGCACACGGGCGAAGAGCTTGCCGCACAGATGTCGTACATCTTCCCGCGGCTGCCCCGTCCGCCGCGTAGCGCACCTGATTTTGCTCGCTTATACTCGGCAGCACCTTCATGTCGGTGGTCTGGACACCAATTCGAATACGCTCATCCATGTCCTAGACCTCTACCCGCGGAGAGCTCGGAAGCTTTAAGCGGAAAATACCTCGCGTACGATGGCTTCGTGTAGCCCTCATACCTAGACTCTGGAAGTCGCCTACGGCGAGATACTTCGGTTGTATGTGCCCGTGTAATTTGAAAAAGAGCCTCGCCCGACCTTCATCCGAGCGCGCGCTGACCATCGGACGCCACTGACACTTTCATTCGGCAGGGCCGCGAAAGACATGATGCCTCCGCTCCCGCAACCGACTCGTGCCCTCGACGGCTCCGTGATCACCGAGGTACCGGTGGCAAATGCGACAGTACTGCTTTAGTGCCTCACGGGAAGCGAAACGAACAAGTACATGGCAAGTACCTGTGCGGAGACGATGTGGATGAATGGAAACGCGAGCGGCAGGTGGGTAAGGCGCTGCATACGGCCGACGACGACCGTGTCTTCGTGCGTCCCGCTTCGCTGACATATCTGCGCGGTTGTGCCAATGCCCATTCGATGACCGCTGTATACAGCGGGTTTCATATCGATAAGTCTCGACCATCTCATTCTGCGGAGGGATGCTTTAACGATCATCCGAGGACGAAAAAGGTCGACCCAACGCGTTCCACGCCGCACCACCGCTCCCGCCGCGTCCTCCGCCGGACTGTGCGTTATGACAACCTCCAGACACGGTTAGTGTCCGCTCCCCACGCGCGAGTTCATCACCACTGGCGTCAGCCAAATAGTTATCCTGCACCTGGCCTGTGTCTAAAGTATGTTCGTTCAAGCGTCCGGAATGCCGCGTACACTGAACCGCTATGAGGCTCCTGTGAGCTGGGGGAGGTAAGTCGCCGCCAGTGGTACAGGGCGTCACGGTGCTCCACATGAGAGCAAGAAGTTCATAAGCGTCGGTCGATATGAAAACTGCCGTAAAATGTTATTCTTCGGGAATCGGCGTAAACTTAATCAACCATCATATACATAGCAAACAATGAGCACTTGAATAATCCACTCGAGCCGACGGTCTACTACAGGACCCCTGACAATCCTCCCTTACTACATCAGAACCGCCTCCGAGATGCAAAATCTGGTCCGGACCAAGACAGGGTATTTTGTGGCCCGCCGTGTAAGGCATCTAGGAGAAGCATCAGGGTAGGGTTAGTTGAGTCTGCTGTTGACGGTGCGCATGCGAGTCAAGTGCCTACTAAATGAAGCCTGCGTAAGAAAACATTCGATGAGAGGACGAGACATGTACTATACAGGTATAGAATTGCAGTACTAATACGATACGGCAGTTGAGAATCCGCGACGGACGTAAATAAGCGGAAGGAGGTGGTACTGGTAGGCTCGGGCGGATTCCAAGATAGGCAGACGGGACGAGCGTGTAACTAGTAAGTGGAGGGGTACAGTAAAAGCCGACCTCCGTCAATGAGCTGGACAGTGCCGTTCATATAAGCACCAGCCTAGGCCCGTATTAGTGACGTGTACGGCGAGGCTTGAAGCTTGAACAGGCTATAGACTCACACGGCTGGCTAAGAAGAGGATCAAGCCGCCCATGTCGTCGATGCTTCCCGCGCGGTGCAGCGGCACACCAGCGTTGATGTATTCCTGCGAGATAAGCCCTTCTATCATCTCTGCGCGTGACGCCATTGCCGGAGTCAGCGTCTCGCTTGCATCGCCAACACGCCAGGGGAATCAAGATGGATCAAGTCCGAGGAGACACGCACCCGATGGAAAGATGCCGGGAGCGATAATGTTGCTCCGGATGTTCCAGTCCTTGAGGAAGTGCGCGAGCATCTTGCCCAGGTGCGTCGCGGCAGACTTGCTGAGCGTGTACGGCACGCTGAACACCTTGTCATCCTTCCGGAACGCGCCGCCGCTCGAGACGGTAATGATCTGGCTGGTGACGCCGGGCATGTTGCCGCGCTTGTTCGCGGAGTCCAACAGGTCGAGGAAGGCGACGGCGCAGTACCAGGCGGAGGTGACGTTCACGTCGAACGCGCCGGAGAACTCGCGCGGTGATCCGGCGTTCCAGAGCAGCTCCTGGTACTTCTTCATGTCGACCTCGCCGGGCCCCGGGAGTTTCGGCAGAAAGCTCTTCGCGAGGCCCGCGTTGTTCACGAGCAGATTCACGAAGCCGTGCTTCTGGCGGATCGTCTCCGCGACCGCCTGCATGGATTCGCGCGAGGTGACGTCGCCCTGGAGCGGAATGAGGCTGCCCCGACGCTGCGAGAACGGACGAGACTGATCAGCCCGGGAGCGCTCTTACGGCAGCGGACCGCATGATGCCACGAGCCCGAGAGGATGATGCACGCACACTGTGCTCGCGCGCGGCTTCTTCGAGCACCTGCAGCCGCCGGCCGACGATGTACACCACCGCGCCGTTGTGCTCCAAGGCCTTCGCGATCATCAGCCCGATGCCTGCGCAGATGGGTGAGTGACGAGCACATCGGGCGAAGACGACGCGCAGAAGCGTCGGGTCGAATGAATGGTTCTTGCTGCGAATGGACGTACCGGTTCCGCCGCCAGTAACGACGGCCACGAGTCCCTCGACGCCGAAGAGGGTGGGGGTGTCCGCGAGCCCTTTAACGGTGTCGCATGCGCTCGGCATCCTGGGTGTGCTGTTCTGCTTCGGTGAGTGAGGTGCGGGGGGTGTCGCGGACGGTGCAGAAAACTGGCTTCGTCCAAGAGTGAGCTGCGCGGCCAGCTAAGTAGGAAATTCGTCTGCTCCGTTACGGCAACATTCAAATCTGCTAGCCGCGTTGGGCCTGGAGCTGACACGAACGACACTCGGAGAAAAGGCTGATGGCTCTCCGTCTATGAACAGTGTCTCGATGGGAGCGCTCGGTGTCGGTTACGGCCACGCTGTGATGATGATTCATGACCTCACGGGCCTCGCGCTGCCGCCGCCATGCGCGTGCTAATTGACCCCGCGAGGGATCAGAACCGAGGAGCAGCGGACGACATGCACGCTCGAAAAGGCATCGCGCTCTGGCGGACGCGCAGCGGCAATCCCTTGACCAATGGCTGACAGTACACGCCAGCGCCACAGAGCGCAATCACCCCCGCGCGTTCTGCGGCTGACCCGATCCAACCGGCCGTGGATTTAGGATTGCCTCCAGAGCGGGGGTCCGGTGTCGTCGTTTACATGTTTCTATCGACCGGGGGGACGCTTACGACATGCTTGGCGACACCATCGGGGAGCAATACGCGGTGCTGTCCGACCGGGAACACTCTGCGCCACCGACAGTCGCCGCAGACACACACGACGAAGCTGTCGTACGTCCAAAACACGCAAGACAGCGAGAATGTTGCCAGTTCGTTTGCCGAAGCGGTGGTATACAACGAGTCGTCTAGTATAAGGGTGGCAGTGTCCATAAAGAGCGCGACGCGACGCTAGGCCAGTGAGGTAAGTAGTGGATACAGAAATGCGAAGGAGGGGTGAGGCGTGCCCAACAAGCAGGAGGTCTACTCAAAAGATCTGCACAAGAGCAAAGAGGCTTCCCACAGCCAGCAGCAACGCCGCCGCCCAGCGCGCCTCCGCGGATCGACGGCCGCCCGACGGTTGGAGCACGGTGAGCTCCCCGGGCTGCCCGTACACTCTCACATACGACACCTCAAAGTAGGCCGTATCGTACTTGGACGGATCTCCGAGGACCCAGTCGTCGTAGCACACGCCGGTGCACGTCTGGTAGAACACGCTCGATGCGCCGGCGTAGTCTGCGCAAACGCCCGGGCAATGATGTCAGTATCGACGCCGCCCGCGTCGGCCGCAGACAGCCTCGGAACAGGCACGCACCTCCGCATAACGTAATGTCGAAGACGAGCTCCTGCGGCTGGAAGAACGCGTTCACGGAGCAGTCGGACGCCGGCCAGTTCGCCACAGGGATGCCGAGCGTCGAGGTGTCGACGCTCGTCACGTTGCCTTGCAGCTGGCTCGGGATCGAGGTGCGCTGGAGCCCACGTCGGTCAGACTTTGCCTCGCGGCCGGTGGCCTATACAATTGCTACGCACGTTGAAGTACCAGATGCTGCGTCGGAGAAGCGTCAGAACGGGCTGCGGCAGGGGAGCGAGAGAGGCGCGCGCCCGGAGACTCACGAGATGCCGTCAATCGCGAACTCGGTAACGTACACGCCACCGCCCGAGTTGGCGAAATCTGAGATGCAAGGTTGGAACACCGACGCGACGCAGCGGACACCTCGGGGAAGACCGCACCTGCGCCGTACGATGCGGGCGTGGGATTCGAGATGATACAGCCTTGGTTGCCGTTCGACTGGACCGAACAGTCCGTGGAGTTGATCAGCGTGCTCGACTGCACGGCGTCGCTGGCGTGCGTGCAGCCCTGCCGGGCGGAGCCGCGCGTGATGAGCGTCCGAGCGCAACGGAGCGAGGATCGCGCAGAAGACGCACCGGGTTCGTGTGCAGACCCATATGGCTGTAGTAGTCCTGGTTCACCGCCTCGAAAGTGTCAATCTGAGGCGGGGATGGCTGCGTTAGCGGCGTGCGGGCGTAGTGCGAGGCAGCGAACTCGCCTCGCCGCCCACGGGCCACGTCGGCGCGGACGACCAGAAGGCGCCCCACACGGAGCACTGTGCGACGGGCGCGACGTCAGCGCAGATCGTGCTGGGACAGGGTTCCGTGCATGCTCACCCCGTACGGCACGTGGCGGAGGTCGGCGACCCAGACGGATCCCACGGTGAACTGGTCCTTGGTGGATATGCGCAGCGAGTTCCGGTTTTGGTTAAACTTGAGCACGGAGCTGTTGTCGACCTTCATGATGGCGTTCCCTGCGTCGTTTATAAACGCCAGTTTGTCATGGAACGCATCAATGTCCCCCAGAAAGCTGCGTGGAGCACGAGCATCAGCGGACGCCGTCGCCAGAACGTTATGTCGCGGCGTACTTGACATTCCCGTTGGTGAGATTGTCGACTGGAGCGAACAGTAAGCACCCATTTGAGACACCTCGCCGCCCGTCCGGACTTACAGTGGTTGTAGAAGTTCCAGTCGTCGAAGAACGACTCTCCTGCGTACTCCTTCACCAAGTCGTACTGGGCGAGGACCGCCGAGGGCAGGAGCAGCGACGCGCACAGTACCCACGCAGAAAACATACTGGGAGGGGGCAAGAGGCAGAGGGTGGCAGCTAGCACGAGCGACTGTTATAGCTGCTATTGGGCGGCCTTTGCGGTGCTTCCGCCGGCGTGGCAAGACGCTGCAGGCACGTAACGCGCCCGTACTGCACGGAACGTGAAGCTGATGGGTGGACCTGGACGTGCCGAACGTATCAGCGCTGTCAGAATCTCAGTGTCTCCGGTGAATGCGTGATAGGAACCTGCGGCGACGAGGTGGACGGGAGGAAGGGGCGAAAGAGAGGGCAAGGGCTTGACGTCGAGGCACATCGGGATCTCGGCGACTCGGAGAGCTCGGAATCCTTGTCATCGCATTTGCCCACCGCGCCGGCACCGCTGCGCGCTATTTCGGCCCAACTCGAACAGCGCGGAACGTTGGCGCAGAAACTGCGCTGATGAGCGGTGGAGGCGTACGGTAAGATATGACGATGGTCAGGTATGTGCAGGGCGCAAAATATAGCGAGGAGGCGTTTGTGCAATAGTGGAGGACATGATCTATCGTTCAAGCGCACAGGCGCCGCACTCGGACGCTTTTGGACGGCGTGATACTCACGCATCAACATTCGCACCTTCTTCGCTCCCACATAGATGCTCAGGATGCCTCGGGAGGTGTGCGACCGTTCCTGGCTGGACGTAAGGCCGGTCCTGGGCCCTGGTGAGGGGTGTTGCTCGCCGTCATTCGAGCACCGCGAAGAGAGAAGTATCGCATCCGATGTCGACGTATAGGGTACGAGCTGGGGCCTTGATGCTAGCTGTCAATCCCATTGAGTATCATAAATCTCGGCTCAGAGTGCAGGTACAAGCACAAATATTTAGCAGGAGCGGAACGGAAAGGCTGACCATTTGATTGAAGGTGTCGAACTGTCGATGTAGTCAACCTCACATCCTACGATACTCGTGAGCTAAGATTCTGAGTAAAAACGATCAGAAGCATAGTTTATGACTCGCCTGTGATTATCTATGTGAACTAGCGTACGTTCGCAACGATGCCGCATTTCTTACTGACCAATGACGGGAAATCCAGAAGCAAAACGAATTCGAATCTACCGACACATCCTTTCAACATTTGGTATCAGCGATGTAGGTCAAGTATATAAAGGATATTCAGCGAATACTTCGCAGTCCCTTCTACCTACATACCTCCAGATGCATAAATGTAATCATTGTTCTGATGTGTGCATAGGGCTTGGGACTCACCGGCAACGGTCACCGCTTTGTATTCATGGACACTGTTCACGTTTAGCTCGCCAGTGTGTGTTGGAAGCCGGGGTGACCTTCTCCGTACTTCCCTGGTGGATCAAATACCAATGCAACCTAGCCAGCGCAGGACGCGTCCGACATATTCTTTTGATCATTGCAGCTATACCCAAACGCTAGGGAGTGCGTATCGGCGATGCGCAACCTAGCTCGATGCGCGTTCACAGCTGCGTATCAAGAGATGCGCTCCGCGTATGGGCGACTCAGGAGTCGATTGATTGACCGTAGCAAGCCCAGAGAAACGCAGGTTTAAGGTGAGCACATACCTGCGATATTCACGCAGGGGAGACGCAGCAGTTGACAAACACTAAGTGTACCAGAAGAGCATGCAGAAGAGTATGAACAAAGCCGCGACCGTGTTCCAGGCGGCCGGGAATGTGCAAGATCGAAAGTCTAGATCCACGGTCGGGAGGATACGGGCCGGAGTTTCAAGAAAACAAGCGGCGCCTTAATACGGAAGGGCAAAATTGCACATGCCGAGCCCGGCCGAGATCCAGAAGGATCCTTCCGACAGCTCCGCTTCAAATTGTGGCGTGGAAATTACGAACTATCCTGACAACATGCGCAACTTCGCGGAGCTTGCTCGGCACCACCTTCACCATCGACCACGACGACTACGAGCTGTGCTGCCTACCTCTGCTGCACCGACTACGAGCAGCGTTTCTGTGAAACAAAATGGCTCTGTCGTACTTCCCCGGCGCGACTCGCACGGGCTCGCCGCAGCCTATGGTGGAGGGCTCAACCAAACATCTAAATGAAGCAGTCCAGGAGTTGTATGTCGAGCACAAGAATAGGTGAGCGTCGTTTGGGCAGTAATGACACCGGGGACACCGAATATTGCCCGCTCCGTGTGCACCATGAGCTTTGGCCAGTCGTGATACGCTTACATGCGGGAGCGTCGCACATTGGACATAGCGTGATGTACTCGAGGTATTATATCCTGGTTACATCAGCGGTGCAGTATGCCACGGAGCAGACATACATTAGTGCTCTCATGATCCATATATGTTCCTTGTGCTTACACCGACGCAGACTACTCCAGGCATTAGACTCAACGAAGTCTATCCTGGGGGACCTTCGCAACTTCAACAAGGACAGCTGGGTCGTGCGCTACCCTCAGTTAAGCGAACAGCCTGCGACTGAGCCGCCAAGCGCTTCCCGCCGGAAGAGCATGCGCCGCTCGCTTTCCTTCCCTGACGACCCTTCGTTCGAAGCCGATGTCATCGTATCCCCCGCGAAGGCGGGGCTCACTCGGTCTGTCACTCTCGCCACTATCGCGGACAAGGACGAGGAGCCCTCTGCTGAGACGGAAGAGGACGGAGACCGGCTGGTGTCCCCCGCTGAGGCGTCTGACTTCCACGTCTTCCGTCTCGATCTTAAGCTCGGCGCCCACGGATCTTCCTCGTCTCCCGCCTCGCTCGTTGCGCAGCTCGAAAAATCCTCCATCGCCAACCTCCTAGACGACCGCATCCTCAACGCGGTGGGCCATCTTGACAAGCTCCGCTTGCGGATCGAGGACAAGTCCTCCAAGGTTCTCGTCACTGGAGACCTGAACGCGGGCAAGTCTACTTTCGTCAACGCCCTTCTCGGCCGCGAAGTCATGCCTGTGGACCAGCAACCCTGCACCACTGCGTTTTGTGAGGTCCACGATGCGTCAGAGAACGGCGGGAAGGAGGAACTCCATGTCTTGAAGGAGGGCGCCTCGTACTCGGTCGATGACGAGAGCACATTCACTCGGGCTGACCTCACGGATCTGGATGCGATCGTCTCGGAGAACGAGAACGACTCGCAGGTGCTCAAGGTCTACCTGACTGACCCCCGTGATCCGCAGGCGTCGCTGCTTAGCAACGGGATCGTCGACATATCGCTCATCGATGCCCCTGGTCTCAACCGCGACAACACCCACACCACTCGTGTCTTCGCCAGGCAGGAGGAGATCGACGTCGTCGTTTTCGTCGTATCCGCGGAAAACCACTTCACGCTCTCCGCAAAAGAGTTCTTGACGAATGCCAGCCACGAGAAGGCCTACCTCTTCATTGTTGTCAACAAGTACGAGCAGATTCGCGACAAGGCCAAGTGCAGACGTCTCGTTCTGGAGCAAATCAGGCAGCTCAGCCCACGGACATACGAAGATGCCGAGGACCTCGTCCACTTCGTCGACTCCCAGCACGCTCTCGACGAGAAGTCCGAGTCGTTCACTGGCCTCGAATCTGCGCTGCGCTCCTTTGTGCTTGTGAAGCGCTCGAAGTCGAAGCTTGCGCCCGCGTCCACGTATCTCACCAAGCTGCTCTCAGACGTCGACCTGCTCGTCGGAGCGAACGCCATTGTCGCTCAGACTGAGCTCGACCGCGCACAGAACGATCTGCAGCGCGTCCGGCCCGTCCTGGAGAAGATGAAGGGTGGCCGGGAGGTCTTGGAGGAGACGCTCGAGTCTGTCGAGGACCTCGGCGCTACCCGTACGCGTATGCGGACGAAGGAGCTCCTTACCGACGCGGTTGAACGCGTTGGGCAGGGCAAGCTTGGTATCGACAATGTCTCCGTCTCTCTCCCCTCTTACCCTGGCCTGCTCGGAATTTGGGACTACGTACACGACGTGCGCCGCGCGTTGCTTTCAAGTCTCGACGCGGCCGTCAGGCTCGCGGAGCACGAGGCTCGTGGTGTCACCACCGAGGCCGTACACAAGATCACGCAGCTCGGCGATGAGCACTTGCCTGAGGGCGTGGAGCGCTCACGACGGGTCTTCATGCCCGAGGCTATGTTCTCCACGCGGGTCGACAAGAAGAGCAACCGGAAATCCCGCCGGGCGTCTGGCACGGTCGTCGCTGGTGGCCTCTACGGTCTCGGCATCGGTCTCTCTCAGCGTCCGGAGATGCTCGACACGACTTTCTTCGACCTTTTCGATGTCCACCACCAGTTCTGGGTGCACTTCGGCGAGGGCAAGAGCGCGGACAGCGAAGACATGGCCGTCAGCACTCTCGGCTTCGCTTCCGTCGGCCTTGGTGCGCTCACGATGGTGGGCGGCAAGGCTCTCGGTGCACGCGGTCTGTTCGAGGGCGTCGTCCGTATGTGGGATCTCCTCGAGAACGAGACTGCGCGCAAGTGGGCAGCGCCTGTCGTAGGCGCCGTCGCTATCGGCCTCACCACCTACTTCATCTTCGAGCTTCCAAGCACTGTTCCCCGGACCGTCGGCCGCCGCATCAAGGCATCACTGGCGAAGGAGGGCGAGGAGATGGGCGAAGACGGCTCGTTCGTTGGTGCGCATGCAGCCCGGGTCAGCCGGGAGACGCGCAAGGTGCTGCGACTGGCGTCCTGGGACCTCAAGGAGCGCTTCCGGGCCGCGATGGAGGAGCACGGGCGCGAGGTACACGGCGCGGAGGAGTCGGAACGGCGGGCAAAGAGAGCGCTCGAGTGGTTCCACGAGGTAGAGCGGCGGGCGGGCGAGGTGCGCGAATCCGTGGTGCTCGTGAGCGCCGCGTGAACGACCTGTCTACGACGCATTGGATATATGTTTCATGGTTTGTCTCCGCGCTCTTCGTTTACCCTTCTGCGACCGTATATTGCTTAGCCCCTTTCTCCCGCAAGGTCTTGGGCGAAGCGAGGGCGTCTGTGCTGCTCGCTTCGCCGTCGTTGTCGGGGGCTTTTTCGGCTTTGTCGCCCGTCTAGATTTCTCCTGTGCAAGACCTCGCCGACGCTCCTTCTACCCTTATGTTCTCCCCCTACTCACGTATTCTACGACACCCATGTATTACCTGTACGTTTGGAAGATCATCAATGCACCCAGGCATAAGGCCTGTATATACTTGTTATCTTCCCCGGCTGCTGTAGATTCGTCCAAGACTACATCACAGAGGTATGCAACGCAACGTTCGTAGCAAGAACGGTATGACAATAAGGTATCAAATATTGAAGCTAGAAGTTGCACATCCTCCGATGGCCACGCGGGTACGCATTTTCAACGACTACGCAACTCTAGTCAATTTGAGTATCATTTCCGGCTTGGTACTCTCTTCCCCTGTTGTGGGGTAGAGCACAGCGGATGCGTTCCAGGTGATCGGCTTCTCGGTCGTCTCGAACTTGAACGCGCTGAGAAGAACAGCAAGGACAACCTCTGGGAACGGTGTCGATCAGTACACGGTTGGAGAGCAGAAGACCGGACTACATACTCATCTCGAGCTGCGAGAATTTGAATCCTCTAAAAAGTGGAACATAGGTATTAGAACCTGCGCAACATCGTGTCCTGGGTGCGAGCAGTATACTCACATGCAAGCTCTTCCGCCACCGGAGAAGGTCATTCTGAACAACGTACCAATCAACGTGAGTACCCGGCTTATGCACGGATATGTCGAAGAAGCAGGAAACGCACAAGTTGGAGTAGACGCCTGGAACACGGGCGTCATCAACCGCTGGTGGCACCTTTCCCAGCCACCGCTCAGGTTTCCATTCTTCCGCATCGTCACCCCACAGGCCCTTGTTCGTGTTGCATCCCGTCAGGTGTAGCAGCACCATCGTCCCTCTAGGCACCGGCACCTCGGTCATCGCTGACCCGTCGAGGGCACGAATCGGCTTCAGGAGTGGAAGTGTCGTATCTTTGGCAGCCCTGAATAATGACAACGTAACGCGCGTTAGAAAACACTCCCGGACGTAATTCGGATGGGGACTTACGAGCGGTTTATGAATTGAACCGGTGCATACAGCCGCAGCGTCTCGCGACAGACCGCCTCTAGGTACGGGAGTTTCACAAGCTCGTCGTATGCGAGGTCCTCTCCGCCACATGCCTCGGCGATCTCGGCACGAAGCTTGTCCTGCACGGCCGGGTGCTGGGCCAGGAGGTGCAGGATACGAGAAAGCGCGTTCGATGTGGTATCCATGCCGCCGAGGATGAAGGTCCTGCCACAGGAATGCGAGTAAGGTCAGGCACGACACGCGGTAGAGAGGGGAGCGCCACTGCGTGCAGACGTACGACATCTGTGCAACAAGCTCTTCGTCTGTGTGCTTTTCGGCGTCCGATGCGAGCATGTTCGCCTTCACTGTGGGCGTTCGATGAGCAGCCGACCACCGGAGACGTCTCGCCTCCTCGGAGGTGAAAGAAACTTACGCAGTAGGCTCATGATGTCCTTGCCCTCCCCGATCTGGTGCACGAGCGCGTCGTCGCCCTTGAGCAGGGCGCGCTTCTTCTCGCTGATGATCTCCATCGAGCGCCGCTCCATCGTGTCTGAGATCGCGACCATGCGCCTCACCTCGGCTTGCGGAAATAGACTAAGAAGACGCTTGAGGAGCCGGTCCGGAAAGATGTACGAAAGCGAGGGGATACTGAGCGCCACCGGCGTAATGGTGCTGAGGACGGGGCTTGTACAGACGAAGGGCGTTACCACTAAACAGTAAGACAGCAAGCGGACAGACTCACAAGAACATCTTGAGCGACTCCCCGTACGAGTCGGTGGAATCGTCCATAAAGTTGTCGAAGGAGTACCCGAGCCCGGCCTGCCCGAGCATCTCGAGCGTCGTGCGCGCCATCCATCCGTTCACGTCCATGACGCCGCCGTCCTTCCCGACTCGTGTGTCCATGGCCTTGTGCAACTGTATCGCACGGTCAGCAATGTATATGCTCGAGAAGCTGCGTACACTCACCTTGTGAGCAATTCCGTAAAATATGTGTGTCATGTTCCGCAGGTGCGCCACGGAGAAGACGGGGTTCATCAGCTTGCGTTGCTTCCTGTTCTGCGCGCCCTCAGTAGTGAGCAGTCCGGGCCCAAGGAGCATGTGCATTTCGCTGCATCCCAAGTGAGTTGTCTTATCAGCTGCAGAACATTGTGGGTTCAAGACTCACTCAGAGGGTGCGTTTTGCTTCGGGAACAACTCAACATCCTTGATGAGAACGCTGTACATCGCTTTTGGGTCGGATATGTGCAGCAGGCGCGTCTTCAGATACCGAAAGATAAGATAAAATCTGCGGCTGCTAAAATGGTACGGAAACGTACGCCGAACATGCCTTGAAGCCGGGACACAGGCCCGTAAGCTTCGACCAGCTCCTTCCACCGTTTCCAGCTGTTCCGGTCCGTGACCTCAATGACGTTCCCTAAGATAAACAATACAGTAAGTATACCGCCTCGTAAAAAAAGTCGACAACGCACCAAGCAAGAACGACGGGGAGGGTGGCCCGGGCAGGTTGTCCAGCGGCGAGCTAGTGAGATACGCTTGGAAGATGTACCATAAGGTGGCGATGACGACGGCGGCAGTTGCCCCTAGAAAGAGGGTGTCCGCCATGCTTCGAGCTGATAACCAGTGAGAAATGCCGAAGACAGCGAGGTATAGCAAACGATCGGAGGTCGTACGGGCCAGTACACTTTATATGGAGGGGAGGCGAAGCGGGGATCTGATGTAGGCGTGAGGCTTGCCGACCGCACGTTCAACAACCCGTATGAAAGCGCAGTAAATAATGAGAGCATGCCGACGCCCAGAGTCTCCCATTACACCTCGCCCTTGATGTCAGTGCTGACAATCAACAGAGCCCGAGGAGTTCGGACGGGAGATCCTCGGTCTCACGGAATATTGGCCGTGCACGAGGGTAAGCGTGTGCGCGAGTACGACGTAAGATGTTAGAATCATACTCGCCACACATACAGCATTTACAATACTTAATTGCGGCAGTCGAGTGACATCATTGCAGTGGTGCTCGGCACACCATCTTAATCCGCGCGGCCTCCACATACCCGTGCTAGGAAGAGCTACTGCCATACAGTTTATGTTGAAAGCTGTCAGAGTAGAAGCAGTCAGAGTAGATGACGTTAGCGGACCGTTGCTTTGTCCAACCTAGGCCGGCATACAGCATCCCGGTGGAAGATGATAAGCGGCGTCAGGGCTTTCTTGCCGGCTAGCGGTGACCAAGAGCAAGTGCTCGGCGATCTCCCAGGGGACGGAAATATGGCGCCATATTCTCGCAGTCGCTACGCCAAAAGGGAGGTGCAAAAATGCAACCTGAGCTCATGGATGAGACGTGTGTTCCTGTGTAGAAGGAAGCCAGCGGCATGTGAGCGAGGCAAGAGTAATACTGGTGACTTGTGAGAGCACGGTTTCTTGAGTGCACTCACTTTCAGGCTTTCTGTCCGGACCATACTTCCACTGCATACCCGAGTGCCCATAGAGTACCTTCCTCAGTCAATCGAGAAGAGCGGTTCACGCATTCATGATCAGCCGCCTGCGATTGGACATGATGGCCGTACGAAGACAGGAATATCATTGCTAAGCGCCTGTTGAAGCGTTGCTTTGCGGCACTTGGGCGTTTCTAGGCACAACGTACGTGTATACTTAGGGAGCATTTGTTTTTTGGGAAGTTGGTTTCTGGACATGGGGAGATGTGAAACAATGGATAATTAAGCTGACGTATCGCGTAGTAAGTAATATAGAAATACAGTTCAATGATACAGCAGACTCGGACAACTCGAAGCTCAACCCAAAGGCTATGAACAACTTTATCACCGCAAGTACACGCAAAGCTAATGAGAGGCCTGCGCGATTCTGATTAGCTTTAAGAACATCTCCGGGCGTGTGCTCTTTTCGCCAGCGGTCGGGTATAGCACAGCCGACGCCGATTTCCATATAATCGGTCTCTCGGAGGTCGTTTCGAATTTGAAGGTGGAGAGGAGAACGGCGAGGACGACCTCTGCGCGGCACACCCATCAATAAGGCAGATCATGCAAAATTACGTCGGCGGACTCACTGATCTCAAGGAGCGCAAACTTGAAACCTCTGCAATTGAAGTCAGCGTCGAGGCCTCATTGCGGGTTATAAAGGCAAAATACTCACATGCAAGATCTTGGTCCACCCGAAAAAGTCATTCTTATGGGCGAAGAAAATGTTAGCTCAGTAGCTCCCGGAGTATGGGTGAGACGTACATGTTGGAGTACACGCCCGGGATGCGAGCGCCGTCAAGCGCAGAAGGCAATTTTTCCAACCAACGTTCGGGCTTCCACTCGTACACGTCGTCGCCCCAGAGATCCCGGTTGGTGTTGCAGCCCGTCAAGTGCAACAGCAGCATGGTCCCCTTTGGCACCGGCACCTCGGTCACCACAGAGCCGTCGCGTGTGCGCATCGGGTTAAGGAGAGGAAGTGTCGTGTCTTTGGCGGCCCTGCCAAATACAAGATGGTTAGCTTCGATCGCGGACGGGGATCGGACGGTGGCTTACTCTCGGGGTATGAACTGGCCTGGAGCATAGAGGCGCATCGTTTCGCGGCATATGGCTTCCAGGTACGGGAGCTTCACGAGGTCGTCGTACGGGAGGTCCTCTCCGCCGCTTGCCTCCGCGATCTCAGCGCGCAGCCGTTCCTGCACATCGGGGTTTTCGGCTAGGAGATGGATAATGCGGCAAAGTGCGTTCGACGTCGTTTCCATGCCGCCGAGGATGATAGTGCTGTGGACCGATATATGTGAGCACTGCATACTTCGCGGGTAAGTGTGAAGACCATACGTCATTTGTGCGACCAGTTCTTCATCAGTGTGCTTCTCGACATCGGACGCTGCCGTGTTCGCTTTCACTGCGGGTGGTGGTGCTTGTCAGTGGCTGGGGGCGCGGAGTGTTCCAGCGTAGGATACCCACACAGGAGACTCATGATGTCCTTCCCCTCGCCCACTTGGTGCGCCAGCGCCTCGTCGCCCTTGAGCAGTGCGCTCTTTTTCTCGTTGATGATCTCGAGCGACCGCTGCGCCATTGTGTCCGAGATCTGCATCATGTGTCTGACATCTGCATGGGGCACCGCACGCAGCGCCTTCTCCAGCAGCCATTTGGGAAGGACGTAAGACAGCTTCGGGATGAGGAAGACCACCGGGATGATCCGGCTCAATACAGGGCTGGTTAAACGGAGTCAGCGCCAGTACGCGCGTGCGCTATGCGGATAAATAATCTTACAAGAACATCTTCAGCGAGCGGCCATACGCGTCCGTCGAGTCGTCGATGAAGTTGTCGAAGGAGTAGCCGAGGCCGGCTTGTCCGAGCATCTCCAACGTGACGCGTGCCATCCACCCGTGGACGTCGACCACGCCTCCGACTTCAACTTCGACGCGGGCTTCGACAGCCTTGTGTAGCTTCGGCAACGTGTTAGCGGCCACGAGGCAAACTCCTGGAATACATGCTGCACCCACCCTATGCGCGACCCCATAGAAAATGTCTGTCATGTTGCGCAGGTTTGCGACGGAAAACACGGGGGTTAGCAGTTTGCGCTGCTTCCTGTTCTGGGCGCCCTCGGTGGTGACCAAGCCAGGCCCGAGAAGCAGGTGCAAATCTCTGTTGCGTAACGTGAGAACGTTGTCAGAATCCCCATCGGCCTCGCAGGCGTTGCGGAGCGACTCGGACGCACGATACGGGAGCATTGGACTTCGGATATGAATCCATGTCCTTGATCAGGATACTGTGCAATGCCCTGGGGTCGGCGATGTGTAGCATACGGGCCTGAAAGGGGCAGGGATGTCAGATGAGGCCCCTGCAGTGTGAAGGGAACCCACGGCAACTCACCCCGAGCATGCCTGGAATCGTCGAGACTGGTCCATATTTATCGACGAGCTGCTTCCATCGTTGCGAGCTATGATGGTCGGTGATTTCCAAAACGTTGCCTATCGGGGGCATCTGAGTCGGCTGGTCGTTCTGAAGACACCATGGAGAGACCGAGAACAACTCACCCAAGAAGAACGACGCGGACGGCGGCCCAGGCAGATTGTCCAACGGAGACCTGGCCAGGTACTGTCGGAGGATGTACCAAGAGGCAAAGAGAAAGGCAGCGGCGATGGGGGCCAAAAAGACAAAGTCTGACATGTCTTATCGATCGGTAGACGGAGAGGTGGAAGCGTGGAGTTAGAAAGGAGCAGATATTCATATCCGAGCTTTTATACAAGCGAGCGTGAGGAGGGATGAGCTGATATGTTTCCGAATATGCCTTGGTGTGCGGGCGCAGCTAACGTGACGTGCAAGGGCGTCGACATCGCACCGACATGAAGCTATGTGCGCCACTAGGTGCATCTGGTGGTCAGCGATGAATAAATGCCGGTCCCGAAACGACCGCACTTGTCCGATACGCACGCCACGCAAGCTATGTCGGAAACACTTGGGCCCTCGGGACTGAACTCTCCATACGTTGCTAGGCCTGCCAGATAGGGACCCTGGTCTATCCGCATGCGTCAGAATGCGACACCGCAACATGTTCGCACGGCCCTGCGACATTGGCCGGTTGTGCCAACTCCGCAGATGACTCACTATGTTGTGTTTCTCCCGCGAGTGACTCCGCTAACAGCGCGGCGGGGGCAGGGAGACGGGGACCAAAAGGTCAAGCCACCCAGGAAACTCCGCGTGTGGACGGGCGATGCGTGGCGCACCATGGGCGCGGTATACAGTAATGATCTGACGACACCGATGATATCAGACAATTGAATGCTCGTGCACATGGGTTGTAACTTACGATGGTGTGTTCATAGAGTTTGGCCCTGCAGCACTATTCGCTTGCTGCCGCAGTCTAGCTTTGAAAGTCTCCTGAACAGATGTCGTTAGACCCGCTCATTGAACATTAGTATACTATCCGCGATTCTTACCGATCCGCAGCCCTCCGTCCATGGAACCGCGCGGTCGGAATCCTGCGTGCCCTTGTCTCCTTTGGGCTCGACAGGTTGCGCCCATGAGCATGAGTAAGCATGAAACGCCAACATGCTGTGGAGGGGCTCGGGGAATATGCCCATTCGTGTCAGCCTAAATCATGAGTTGAAGCAGATACGTTGAACGACATGGGAACCAACGCACCTCAAGGGCCCCGTTCCGCTGGTGTCAAGGACCGCCTGAGCGGTGTGGACCGGTGCACCATACTGTAACAAGATGTAACCCACGGCCGCCGGCGCGGAATGATGAGCGTTCAATCGCAGTGGCTGGCCTAAACTTTGAGGGAGCACATTGGCCCTCCGATATTTCCGGTGGCCGATCCGAAGAGAACACCGCCTCCTCTTACAAGGTGCAATAGCTGTGTCTGACTTTGCTTCCGCTACAACTGTGGTCCTCTCGCACTGGTCAGGCATTAGCTCACCGACACTCACTTTCGTACAAGTGTGAAGCAAGCGCCCAGAACGGACGGATCATGGCACAGACCTAAAGCTGTGTGTGATAGTTTTTCCTCGGCCGACTCCCTATCGGCATCCATAATGAGTAAGTACACACACCAGTCCCCTCTGTAGACAGTATTGTGATTTCGGCTCTTACTAGTCCGCCTTTGAATGCGCATATGTCGCCTCTAGCCTGGACTTGACATATTCTCCTGCCGTGACTACCTCGTACTTGGGAGGCGAATCCTCGGATACGCAGCTGGGAAGTGCCTTAAACAGACCAGTCAGCGCACACACAGGCTATATACAGAGGGAGGGGTGATTCGTGGCAGACTCACTTCGAGCTTGACGTCGTAGTCGGTGCCGAAGAACAGGGGGATCGAATAGCGCTCCGTGCCGGAGCGATTCACCGCTCTGTGGACCGTAGACTTGAACACGTCGTCTGAGTGCGGTTTTGGTTAGCCAGGAGAGTGTGGATAATTCGGGGAAGCGCTGACTTGTCCATCTGGCGAACTGATCTCCGAGACTGCTAGAGTTCAGAGGAATGATTCTACGGAGAAACTAGGGGCCGGCTTACTTCACGACCAGGGTCCCGGGAATAGGGACTGCGTCGATCCATTTTCCCGCTTTGTTCAGAACTTGGAGAGCGGGCACAGTATCTTGCCACAGGATGGTGAAGCACTATACCAACAGATGTCAGCTTCATTACCGCACCTTGCGTACATTTTCGACGCCGTATACCTCGTAACTGCAAATTCTTATCAAATGGTGATACGAGTGAGAAATAGGAGATGACCAACTCGGTATGCGCACCGATGCCTTCAATGCGATCGTCTACTTCACCTGTTTGCGGAGGGTAGTACAGTAGCCGCATGATGGCGGCGGGTTTGGTAGTCTTCGTATCAACATAAGCGATGCTATCCCAAGATCTGGGATCCTGAGCGTCACCTTGTCATCGAAGTAGTTCTCGGGTAAGTCTAGTGCAAGCGCGAATAACGGGAAGAGGGATGCTCCCAGCCTCAAAGCAGCGTAACTGGGGGCACGTCAGCATGCACCACTAACCCCCATATTGGTGGACTCACAAGTACTCCAGGACATCCTCCTTGAACCCCGGAAGGCCGTCCGGCCACACGTTTCCGCCGGTCATGGCGCCGTCATCCGCCCGACTCGCTCCCGCAGGGTCCTCCCACCCAAGGTCGAACCCCTCGTGCAGGTCTCCTCTGTTCTCAGGATTGGTATTCTCCCCAAGGAGGCCGGTATAGCCTTTGAAGTTCGCGCTCTTGTGTATATCCAGCGCCACCTTCTGTTCCTTCGGCAGCGCGAAGAACCGCTTCGCAGCGCCTACTGTGGTCGAGACGGTTTTCTCGGGAATACCGTGATTCTTCACTATGGATACGCATGGTGAGTACCGCTCGGATCGTCATGACTCATATGACACACGATTTACCATAGAAGAAGCCGACGTTGATGCATGCATCCCGAATCTCGTCTGCGAGCGCTCTCCGAACAGCCGGATCCGGGTTCCGTGCGTGTTCTAGGTTTCTGTGACAAACAAAGGCAAGCGTTCGTTCAGTATATGGGTACCGTGGAAACATTGTCGCATGGTGTTGGAGTTCACATGATCGGTATCTCCTCGAACGCGCTCTCCGTACGTTGGGACGCGAACACAAGCGGCCGTTGGGACGCGTTGGAAGCCATTATTACCGTTCGACCTGTCCGAAGGGGGTAAAAGGATCTTCGCAGCCTTGAAATGAGATGGTAGCGGAGGAAGATGATGATAAGAATTCAAGAGTGGTATCGCGTTGCGCGGAAGACTCCGAAGAGTGACGATTATGCGGTGGCCGCTGCCTGATAGCGGGAGGTGGCGGTGCAAAACCTGTTCCCACGAATAGAAGAGGCTTCGACTACAACCTAAACATGCAGTTACAAGTTTTGCTGATATTGTAGTCGAACAACTCACAGGATTAGAGAAAGGGAACATCTTCGTGTTATACAATTCTTCTACGAACGTGATAGGTACAGCTGCTTTGGTACAAACGACACAAGTCTCCGCGCGATATTAGTTGGTGTACGATGCGAGTCCATTTCCGATACCCATATCCAGAGCGACGACGAATGCGACTTTGCGACAAGTGAGCTTGGAACGAGGCCGTCTAGATTTACCCTTGATATTCTTTTCCTATGCCGCGAGGTCACGCGCGAAGTGGAAGAAGTCCACAGACGACGCGTTCACGCCGTACTTGTAGATCTGCGGAACATCCGTCAGTAACGCGTCCCCCGTGAACATAATAACGCATCAAAACTCACGAAGTGCGACGCGACCCAGCTCGAGAACAGCGCGCGCTGGTACGTGACAGGAAGGCGGCCCAGCAGGGCATCGAGCCCGACCTGGTCCACCAGCGTCTTCGGAATCGCACGGCGCATGACGCCGCGCTTGCTGGGCTCGTCGTTGAACAAGTCCGAGTCCTCGAGCTCCTCCTGGAGGTCGTTGAGCTTGCTGGACAGCTCGTCCGAGATGATCGTGCGCGGCTTCGCGCCCTGCAGGCGCGCGTGCTCGCGCCAGATGCACGCGAACTCCGCCGCCGCGTTCTCCGTGATCTTCTGCTGGATGTCGCGCACGTAGCTCTGGTAGAATGGAGACGGCTTGCCGTCCTTGAAGATCATGTGCTCCAGGTACTCCTCGGACGATAGACTGAGGCCGGCGAGCACCTCGAGCGAGGAGCTCGTCACGCCGCCCTTGTTCGCGCTGGAGTCCTTGAAGAGGACGACTTTGCGCTTCTCTAGGAACAGGCGAGCCTGCTGTGTGAGGAAGAGGTTGGCGCCTTCCACAATGTACTTGAAGTGAGGTTTGCCCTCAGAGTCGACGAGCGCAGCCACGTTAGAGATGTTGACAGCCTCAGGCCTGGAAGGGAAGTTGATCATCAGCAACCTTGTCAGAGCAAAACGCAATGACTCGTACCGTCCGCCGCAGGGCACAAACAGGTCACCCTTGAACCGCAGGTGTGCGCCGTTGCGGAAGTCGGTGCCGTCAAGCACAACTTCTCCAGCTGTCAAAGACTAGTTAGCACGATATCGCACCGCAAGGGGAATACCACTTACATGGCAATTTGACATCCTGGTCCTCCACCTTGACGAGGTATCCGTCCTTGCTGAGCTTTGACTTGTCGAAGAAGCCCACAGGCTTGCGTGCCTTTGCAAGGCGCACGAGCTCTTCCCTGTTCAGCCCAGCAGGGTCGTGCAGCACACCACTGCCGTCGATGATCGCGACAGTCTTGTCTGAACTGAGCAAAATCTCATCTGTAATCTGCGTAAGAAATTGGGATGTAGCATCTGGTTATAAGCAAACGTACTCGATCCGAGATCACCGTCTAGATGAAGAATTAACATCAGCATGTTTCTTACGTGCTCAAGTGTTAGATGACCTACCAGGACCACCAGTCTGCACCTTCGTGATGTCTTTCTCCCGCAGACCGAGCTGCTTGTAGATCCCGAGGACGTACTGGCGCACTGACAGTGACGTCATGCCGTATACGTCGTGGGGGACACCACCGAGCGTCTCAGCGCTCTTTCCGGTCGTGAACGACTTCCACCATGCGTCGGCCCCACGAGCGCGCGCATGCACTGCAGCCTTGTCAGTTTGACGACGACAGAAGTATATGAATATTACTAACACGCAGCCCAGTCCATGAGGTCTGCTGTACCCTCTGTGTGCGGTCATGACAGGTCAACAACTTCGTTATTCGATGCAAGACGGCTATGAGCGCACCATCGGGGCCGAAGAACAGGAGCTCCGGCTTGCCGTACAAGTCGACCAAACGCTCCTTGATTCCAGGGGTCTGTCCCGGAATCAAGAGGTCGATCATAGCCTATAGCCACTGGTTAGCACGGTGTTGTTGTCAATAATACCGAGACGAAAGTGTAAACGTACATCGACATACTTCTCGAAGCACAGTTTCGGGTTTTCCCCCAACCTGATCGTAATGCGATGAGCTAAGTTCCAATGTAGCGAGGGAAGCAACATACGAGGGAAGAATGGTACCCTTAGCACCTCCTTCGGGGATGTCTTTGTTCTTGAGGGTCTGTGTCGAGGCCAAGCCGTAGTTTTCGTCGAACCTGAACATGAGCATGAGTGAGCGTCGAATATATCGAAGAAAGTGTTTCTACATACAGCATACGCTGATTGATCGAGTAGTTCCTATGATCGCATTGGGTCAGCGACACGCAAGAACTCAGCATATGCCAAGACGTACTCCCGGTTCCTGGACATGACGATACGAATGCCACCACGAGCAACGTCCTTGAAGCGGAGGTGGAAGCCACGGAACTCCCCGCCTATATACGCGCGCATGAATCAACTTGCCAATCCCCGCGCTTCATGGGCATAACCTCCCACTCACCAATCACGAAGAACATGCCAAACGGCTTCCTCGGGTACTCGACCTCGGGCAGGAAGTCCGGTGCGAGTCGGAAGGAGAGCGCTACCTTCGTGGGCTGGTAGAAGTTTGTCTTCAATACATGCCTAGTTCCACATCAGTACCGCTGAAATCAAGCGTCCACTGGGGCATGCGTACTTGTTGAAGATGAGGAAGCTCTCGAGGACCTGTAGCTCGTGCTTGTTGGGCACAGTCCGGCGGATGCGGTCGTAGAGCTCGGTATCAGTGAGCGGCATCTGTGTGCGGAGACGCTGGTAGGAGAGAGTCGGCCTTCGAGTGATTACAAGTTAGCTTGGTGTTTCTCGGGAGGTCACAGGGGGTGCATACATGAGTTGTGCGGCCTCGTCGGTCTCGGGATAGTGAGTCATCGCAAAGTTGACATAGAGCAGGTTGATCTGCAATATCGTCAGAAACCTAGTTTCGTACGTGCTAGGAATATTGCTCACCAAGTCCGCGTGTGCATGGATCACCTCGGCGATACTCTCGCGGGTGAAAGTCTCTTCCCTGAAGCGACGCTTGATGTCGTTGAGCACGCTCGCGTGGGTCGGGTTAGTCTCATCAAGGACGCCCTTCAGTGCGAGGTACGCCTGACCGAGCCTGTTACAGAAGTGCTGTGCAAAGACCCATCCACAGTCTACGAGTGTACGGCATGATCGTTAGCCTGGGGAAACCCCGATCGCCAGCGAAGACACGCACAAGCATATGTCGCTTCCTGTACAGCGTGGTCCCCGCTTGGGCCCTTGCCCGCGTAGAAGAAAGGGTTGTCCGGCAAGCAGTAGAGCAGCGAAGCCTCCTTCATTACTTGGAAGATCGAGTGCTCGATAGGGGGTGCATTCGCGCCCGGCAGCGGGTTCAGGTACAATGAGATGATCGTGATACCGTTCGAGAATTGCTCTGTGGTCCAATGTCAGCCTACATTCCCTAGTCGATCAGGGTAACGCTACTCACCAACATACTTCCTTGCGGAGTAGAGCGAGTAGAAATGGTAGAGGTTAGAGAGCGCGCTGAAGAACTTCTTCGTGCCGTTCATCTTGTAACCGATGACCATCCGGCGCTCGCGAGAGCCCTCGACTTCGAAGACCTCGATGACAGGCCCGAAGCGCTGCTCGACATTCCACATAACGCGCTGGTAGATCTCGAGCGTGTTCTCACTCGCTTTCTCCAGGAAGATGGGGTCGGAAACGGTGCGGATGTCTGTCTTCCTGTTAGCGGTATATTGTCAGCATGTAGCTTAACAACGATGAGAAAGGAGGCTCACTCATCGGTCCGGCTGGACTTCGGTGGCTCCGCTGGGAAGTTGCACTTGTTGACGAAGTAGCAACGCAGCTGCTGTGACGCGGTTGCCGAAATGCTACCCTGCGAGCGGTATGTCTCGAGACGGAAAGCCTGCTCAGGCGTCGAATTATCGAGGAAGAGCTCGTCGATGCGTGTTTCGCAGGTTGCGCCAGGACCCTCGGTGGAGGTCTTTCCTGGTGAACTGCTGTGAATGAAAGTCGCGCCATTCTCGTCGATCTTCTCGAGATCGATCACGAGTTTGCTGGGGTCGTGCTTGGTGTATGCGAGGACTTTCGCACCAAAAAGCGCGATGATGTGATCGGAGATGACCTCCACGGACTCGGACTGGAAGTAGGTGTCGTCGATGCCGAGATGGGTGTAGAACCAGTTCACCTCGTTCACCACGAGTTCGCGCGGAATGAAACCCTAGTAAAATGCATCCGGTTAGTCTGACCGTTATCGCGCTTTACGGCAGAAATTCGCGCGCGATCGCACCGGCCGCGTTTCTGCAGCCTGGACGATCGCGCTCTTGCAGAGTTCATCAAGGATCACTTCAAAACGCGCGCGCAGCATCGCGCCCCTCTTGATATCAACCGCTATTGACTACGCGGCGAGAACACGGCGCATACAAGCAGCGGAATGCGGTCCCTGGGTGGGCGCGCACGTCCAACGCGTCCAACGCGGCCATTGTATGCCCGTTCAGAGCAGACGCACTCGACTGCGACACGACTGGCCTTGGGAGGAGCGCAATCCACGACGCGTACGCGTCCACAAGTGACGCGATCCGGGACATCCAACTCACCTTGGCAGCCACATTGGCCTGGACCTTAGCACGCTGCTCCTCCTTGCCGGCGAAGACAGGCGTGGTGTATCCAGGAACGTTCTTGAGGCGATGAGAGACCTCCGCATGTTGTCCGGGCACCTGAAGGTGGGCAGCGGGGTTGCCGGAGGGCGTTGTGCTTGTCGGGGTCGACATGGTCGCGTCGGCGATGGGATCCGCGCTCGTCGTTGGCTATGTATTCAAGAGAGAAATAGGCCTTGGGCAGAGACGATGTAGAGGAGATGGAGGTCGGAGAAGACGATGGAACTGAGACGGCATTTTATATACGTCAATCCAAGCGCAGAGCTCCGAGACGTTTGGGTTATGGTCCACAGTCCAGACATCACATAGGCGCCCGATGTTCCTCTCCCTTTCCCCACACTGCCGCCCATCGGCCGAGGGGCGTCGCTCGCCGCACAGCACGACGCTCACGACTCACGGGTCTGTTCTCATCGCCTTCCGCATCACCAGCAGCTAGCAGCACACCCTTGGTCATCTCTGCCACTGTCCAACGGCCTCAGACATTCGCCGCTTGCTATGGATTGGTCCGCCCAAGAATACCCTGCAGGTCAGAAGAGGTCAGAAGATCCGACATGCTTTCCCCAACATACGTGGACCTCGCATCGGCCGGTCCATGACCGCCGCGCGCCCACCTGTCCATCATGCGTACCTCTTGTGACCGTGCGCGACTCATGGCGACCGGGCGGACCCACCCATCCAGGGCCAATGCGCGCGCGCCCCTGCGCAGCGAGCCGCGCAACATCCCGTGCCACCGCCTCCGAGCCCCCCGTCGCAGGCGGATGTGTCCGCCCGGACCAAGACCGCGACACCCGGCTCTCAGCAATTCAGGTGCGTGTCGTTCAAACACTCAAAAGTCTCTTTGCCCCAGTCACCTGTCTTTCATCGGCTTTCGTACCGGCCCTACCGAGGGTTTTGTGTACGGTCACCTGTGGTTCGCAAGTCCGACGTGAACGTTTGATCGAGCCTCGAACGTGGCCTTTGGGTGGTTGCCGTACTCAGCAGGGCGGCCAATGTATACGATCAAGTGCGTCCGACGGAAGCACGGGTCGTCATTGCTCATCTCCGTGGGGTGCTCACCCAATGGCGTGCGACCTGCGCTCGTAAACTTGGACGTGTTCTTTGGGTGTCCAACCTCCTCCCAAGTTCGTTAAATCCACAAATACGTTCTGGTTATGTAAACCTCACCCCCGTGCCAGTCTTCACCACATGTCCTGAACAAACGCGAGCATCGCGTGTACTGGCGAATACAAACGTGTCGTGTCGAAGTCTTGCGCGTGCGCCCACAACGCATATGCGAGCCCACGATGCACGGTGGAAGATCACGAGCATGTTCGGCTACTGCGGTCTCTGTCGCAGATCGCGCCACCGTGGATGCCATAGACGTCTTATGAGCCGCGGATGCAACTTGTACCAGCAAATGTGTGCTTTGCCAAGAAGCTCGAATTTGACCTCATGTACATCATGGGCTTGCGGGACGATACCCCAAAAATATGACACGAGAGATTTGGGAAGCTTCCCCGTAGTGGTCCAGGTCCCAGGAGGACCGACCTCGCTACGGACGTGCCTAGCTATGTCCCACCCTCTTTACCGCGTAGGTTTTGCTGCGAGGGAGCTACAAGCGAGAAAAACACGAGTTATCCCTAAATTTTCAACTCAGGAAGGTAGTATCCTTCCGCTCGCCCAGCTCGCTTCATCGAAGGATACAGCACAATGCAGAGCGTATATTCAAAGCACTGGGTGAATACAGGGCACAATCCGCCCATCCGAAAGCACTGACAAATGTCATAGCTAGTCTACAATTCCGTTTTTGTCTTCTTCATGAAATACCAGACAGTCCGTCGCCCCTCTCATACAAACACGCTGCTCCGACGACTGTCGTCGAGCAGCACTCGGGCATGCCTAGTCGAGCTGCTCGAGACCGTCCCGGATGTACTCCTCGAAGAGCGCCTTGTAGTCCTTGTGCCAGCGCGAAAGAGCAGGACGGCCCTCTGCAATGTCGCCCGCACCCCACATGATCCGGAGCTGATCGACCTCGCGCCTGGTCTCGTTGTCCGGGCAGATGATGTAAAACTGTCCTTGACGGACCTTGTCGAGCTATGGGCGGGGCATGTCAGAAACTCGCATCGTGGACAACTAAAGGCCGATCGGAATACGCACCATGTAGAGGACGGTCTCCTGCGCCGACCACGCACCCGCGGGCTTTTCCTTGCCCACATTCGCACCCGTCATACCGGTGAACGTCCAGCCCGGGCTGCGCGCGAAATATCAGCGTTCAAGCTCACGCATACGCGTCCCTGGCAGAAGCTCAGAACTTACACAAGCAGATGCGCGGTAAGGTTGACAGAAGGCGTCTCCCGAAGCTCATGGGCGAGACTTTCCGTGAGCGACTTGACTGCGGCCTTGGTGGCGTTGTACGCGGGGTTTCCGCTATCGGCCACGAGGTAAGGTTAGCCAAGGCACGGCATCGTGGACGCGGGGAGGAACGCACGGGGGGTTCGTAATGCCCTGCTTCGAGCCCGTGTTGATGATAACGGCCGGGTTTTCCTGGTGCAGCATCATGGGCACAAACGTGTGCTGGACGTTCAGAACGCTGCCATGCGCCGGAATATACGCACGCGGATAAGCTGCAGCCCGCGCGGCGAGACGCATACAAGGGGACGCACCCGAACAGGTTCACATCAAACATCTTGTGCCAGTTATCGATGCCGCTCCAGGACGTGCCCTTGGGCTCGCCGACCGCGGCGTTGTTCATGAGCACGCCGACCTGGCAGAGCAGTCGTGTGAGGTCATCACTGTCGGTGCGCGGCGCACCCAGGCGCGCGGTCGCGCCGACCGACGGCTTGTGCGCGAGGCGGCGCGAGAAGCACTCGAGCTCACCTCGCCCCATGCCTCGTACACCTTATCGCGCAGACGCTCGACCTGCTCGAGCTTGCTCACGTCCGTGGGGACGGAGAGCACGTTGACCTCGCCGACGATCTTCTCGACCTCGGCGGCTGTCGCGCGCAAGCCCGCTTCGTCTACGTCTGCGATCGCGAGCTTGAGCCCGATCCTGCGCGGTGTGAGCCGATCGGCAAAGATGGGAGGGTGAGTGTACTCACTTGGCGAGCTCGATCGCGGCTGCGCGTCCGATTCCGCTGCCTGCGCCGGTGATGACTGCGACGCGGCCGGAGTGGATGACGGGATGCACTTCATCGTCCATGGGCGCGACGGGGTTCTCGCGTGCGAATGAGGCTCCTGGGCGCAGCGGAGAGGGACGCCGGCTGCTTTGCGCGGAGGAGAGACCGAGAGCCATGGTATAAATATGGCGAAGCCGCAGGAATTTGAGAGTAAAGGTCGAGAAGGAGAGGAAGGAAGAGAGTCTATATGTCGCGGACTCTTCTGGCCCGCCCAACTTATATACGCCCTCCGACTCGTGATGACGTCGGGGGCCGCCTTCCCTTTCCGAATAGCCATCCGCAGTGTCCGGGGTACGCACCCAGAGCACCCTGCCCTGCTGCCTCGACCTCGCAACTTGCTCCGACGTTCGTCTCGAGGTGTCTATCACGCAGATTCTCGCTATATGCTGCCTCAGACCCTGGTGGTCAGTCGACATCGCCGTGTGCTCGACCCTGACAACTCCCCGACGGCACTCGTCCCAAACCAGGGTGCGAATCCGGTCTTGTGAACGGAAGGAACCCCACAATGTTCCTTGTGCCCACACGCGGTCTCAATCCACTCGAACGTGTCGTTAGAGAGCAGGTTCCTGGGCGAACGCGCTCCTAATATCGCCCCCGGCATGCATGCGGTAAGCCACGCACGAGCCACCTGATTATTCTATGCCACTTTTGCTGAACACGCCTCGGTCTGATGATACCAGCATGCGGCAGCGGGAGTGAGCGACGGTTCGCATTCGCCAGTTCCCAAGTCCTTTGTGGCGTCGGCCGCTCTTGGCATTGCATGCAGGCGCCCTCAGAAGACACCACGAAGCTCAAGCTTCACGCCGGTGTTCCTGAAACCACTGGTTCACGTTGCCCGCATTCCGTTTACAGTCCAATGCGAGAGTGGGTACATCGCAAGCTGAAGTGTCGCTGAGTCGTTCATACGCCAAAGGACGTGCTACACCGATTTAGCTCCGTTGTCTGTCTCTGCAAAGGTCCGATCGTGGACAATGGCCGCTCGTAGTGATCAGGTGTGGTGCAATTGGATGGGCGTACCGCAGCTGCGTCAATCGCGAGGTTTGGCTCGAGCGCCTTGCTGTCCATATGACTGAAGTGTATTATTGTAGAGACGGTGATAGCTACCGCATCCCACGACTCTGTCGGGATATGGTCAGCACGCGGGGTCCGTAAGGGTCCGTACAGCCATCGGTGTGAAAGGTAAGTACGCCAAACCACTAAGTCCATGTGGCTCTGATCACCCTCTGAAGAAGGCTGCTTAACGTCGGACGATATTCCCTCGTTATCGCGATACGAAATATGTGTGAGAAGACATACCGTAACTCCCCAAGTTCGCCAGTGACGGCCGTTAGCCGATGCAAGTTGACTTGCTTCGAACCCCCTGTGCTCCTCCTTCGCAGATGTCGTCTCGGTTCGATGAGAAAGCCAACGCCCAGACGAATGTCGTCGCCGCCAGCGACATTTCACTGACTCACGCCGATGTAGGTAAGAAAGGCAATGTATTTGTGGAGGTTCGGAGCGCCGACGACGCACGTCTGGCGGAACTCGGATACAAGGGAGAGTTCAGGAGGGAGTTCTCGGTACGTACATTCTCCTTGCTTCTCATGCAGTACGCTGACCGGTCAATACAGCTGATCGAAACCGTTGCATTCGCGTTCTCGATTATGGCCGTGATCGGAGGCGTCTCATCGACCCTATCTTTTGGGCTCGCATCGGGTACGTTAGTGGTTTTTTAAGCTTCTTAGGACCTCTGTGGCACAGTCCTCACTGTATGCAGGTGGTCACGTTGGAATGGTCTGGGGATGGGGCATCCCCTGTATTTTCGTGATGTGCATTGCGGCCTCCATGGCCGAGTTGACTTCGTCTATGCCGTGAGTAACACAGCTGTCATTCACGATCCTGCTGGGAGGCACTGACGAATGAGATACAACAGGACCAGCGCTGGGCTGTACTACTTCTCTGCGAAGCTCGCGCCCGAGCGATACTCTGCACTCGCTAGCTGGATCACCGGCTGGGCGAATGTCACCGGCCAAATTACCCTCGTATGCTCCATAGATTACACAGTGTAAGCATGGCTACTCTTTTTGTTTTCTGTTGAACATTCGCCGACCATGTAGATGCATACAGGGCTCAGATGATCACCACGGCCATCGCAGTCAACACCGACGGTGCTGTGATCCTCGGCGCAGGTCCGACATACGGAATCCTCCTCGCAATCCTGGTAATACACGGAATTATCTGCTCCGCGGCCACCAAGATCCTAGCAAGGCTAAACTTGTTCTACGGCTTCCTGACCGGTACGGCTCAAACACCCTTGAAATTCTCTCGCGCTTAATTCCTGGTCGCTTCGTCTGTAGCTGGTGCGACCGTTGCAGCCATCGTCGCGCTCCTAGTCTGCTCGGGGGACAGGAAGGTATCCACCAAGACCGCATTCACATCCTTCGAGAACAACACCGGGTGGAGAAACGGTAGGTGCACATAGCAACCCACAACGCTCCCCAGTAACTCTGCCCAGATGGCTGGGCGTTCCTCCTCGCGTTCGCCGCCCCGATGTGGTCCCTCACCGGATGTACGCCCCCGTTTCCCCCCCCCCCCCCCCCCCCCCCCCCCCCC